>NC_053494.1:162628100-162918100 GCF_905171775.1 Rana temporaria | reverse complement strand
ATTCAGTCAAATCTAGGCCTAACTGCAACACAAGTGCTTCCTGATAGCTCTCACAATGGAGGCACCCTGAAGGTAGTACAGGATCTGGATAAGGAAAGTGTATTATGTTTTTCATAGATACAAATTTACTTCTTGTGAATATTTGCTTAGTCTCTTTACATGAGTTGAGTCTTACCTGGCCACATCCAGGGGCAGTGCATACAAATGGTTTATCATCACTCATATTCTACAGGTCCTTGTTATTACCTGCCGGGAAAATAAATACATTATCACTTATCCATGCACATTATATCTGAATAACCACATTTGTATATAAATTCATGTTCCCTTTGACAATATGTGTATGTGTTGCATTTTGTAATTTTCTCTTAAAAAAGGTAACAAAAAATAAAACGTGTAGCTTTCAACAATTTATATAAAATCACTTCTAATTGAAAAAAAATTACCGGTATATGTTTACAAACTAACCATGTCATTAGGTAGACACATACTGTAAAAAAAAAAAATGTATTTTTTTAAATTTGTCTCAATTTAAAAAAGTCTTAATGTCTTATACAATAAGGTACAAAGCAATGTGCTACTGCAACCAATCATACCTTACTCATAAATTTTACTCATACATTTTATGATAAACAGTAACTCGACTGCTTGGTTATTGCAGGTTGTACGTCATCACCGCTCTAGGCACTGCCTTAAAAAGTCCCAGAACACACAGCAAACCCACAATACTGTGATGGCATCTAATAGGTGTGCAAATGCACTCTGGTCACTGCAATGTGCATGCTTAGACTAGAAAACAAAGTTCAATTTTTTCCATGATACCTGTGAGCTAAACTACAAAAACACACACATTTAAAGCGGGAGTTCACCCATTTCTAAAAATTTTTTTTTTCTTCCCCTAGATTCCTGCTCGTTCGGTCTAGGGGAATCGGCTATTTGTATTAAAATAGGTGCAGTACTTACCCGTTTTCGAGCTGCATCTTCTTCCGTCGCTTCCGGGTATGGTCTTCGGGAGCGGGCGTTCCTTCTTGATTGACATTCTTCCGAGAGGCTTCCGACGGTCGCATCCATCGCGTCACTCGTAGCCGAAAGAAGCCGAACGTCGGTGCGGCTCTATACTGCGCCTGCGCACCGACGTTCGGCTTCTTTCGGAAAATCGTGACGCGATGGATGCGACCGTCGGAAGCCTCTCGGAAACCTGTCAATCAAGAAGGAACGCCCATTCCCGAAGCCCATACCCGGAAGCGACGGAGAGGATGCGTCTCGTAAACGGGTAAGTACTGCACATATTTTAAAATAAATAGCCGATTCCCCTAGTAATAACGAGCAGGAATCTAAGGGGGAAAAGTGCCCTCTAAGGGTGAACCCCCGCTTTAACAGCTTTCCAGGTATGCCAGCACATTAACTTGTACAGCATGTAGCCACTGTCTCAACTATAACAAAAGCACCAAACAGTACATGATCTTAAGGCTGCTTTCACTGGGGCGTGGGTGACAAAGTGCCGCTATTTTTTGTGGCGCTTTACCGTCATTTTTGTGGAGGTATTCAGCCACTAACAGGACGCTTTTAACCCCTGCTAGCGGCCGAAAAAGGGTTAAAACCCCCCGCAAAGTGCTGCTGCAGCAGCGCTTTGCTGGCAGTTCGGCTGCGCTGCCCATTTATTTCAATGGGCAAGAGCGGTGGAGGAGCGGTGTACACACCGCTCCCTCACTGCTCCAAAGATGCAGCTGGTAGGATATTTTTTAACGTCTACTGACTGACTTTTGTACAATATGCCTGCCAGATATTCCCAGCTCAATCAGCACCGGATGGCTATAGACAGCAGAGCTAACCAGTGTATTCTGACGGCAGGGAAGTCTCCCTGCTGTCAGAATGCTAGGACACATCGGGGAGGATTCCCCCATCCACACACTCAATGTTGAACATAAAAAATTACTAATCTATGGGCTGATTAAGGCTGGCCATAGATGGATGGAATCCCCCTGTCCACATAAGTGAGGTAGATAGGGGAAGCCTTCCTGCTAAGAAACTGTAATTGGATTCAGAAAAAAATGTTCAACATTCCTGTTCAACAGGTCAATCATGAATTGAAATTCGATTGGTCCCTGCTGAGCTGGTCAAATTTATTTTACAAAGGTTTATTAGCATGTAATTCAGCATATGAGGTCAGCATTTAGATGGTCACATTGATTAATGGGCAAACAAAAGTCAAAACAAAAGATGTACAATAATTGAAAGGAGACATGAGCAGTAGAAAAATTAGTCAAACATAGTGCCCCATGGAGCAAAGCAAAAAATCCAGAAATAGCTTTCCGAGATGTCCTAGGGATCATAGGGTGTCTGCAAACAAGAATGTTTATATGTAGAACCTGCATAACCAAACAAAATTTTGCGAGCAAGAATCTCTCTATTGGGGAGGATGCAATATAACAATTAAAACTAAATAGAATCAATATGGAAAACATAATGTTTTAACTATAACCATTCCAATCAAGGTAATACCTGATGGCCTGATAGACCTATGGATTCAATGCATAAAGTATAACAGAGTGAGGAGAAGAAGGCAACCAAAAAGAAAAGAGGAAATCTGGTAGAGAATGGGACAAGAAGAAGGGAGAAGAAAAGAGGAGAGTCCAAGGGGTGTGCGCCAGGGGAGAATTAAATCGAGAAGGCTGTATATGTGTGATCCATGGCTGCCAAACTCTAAGAAATTTGTCATGCGTGTCTGAAAGGATGGCTGCCAACTTCTCATTCACCATGACATGATTTTTGACCGCCTTAAAGCTGAGCACGGGGGTTTTCCATGCCCTTGCAATAATTAATTTAGTTGCAGTAAAAATATGTTGGGCCAACTGCCGTTCCGGGCTCAGCAACTCAACAATTGGTTTACCAAGGAGGGCTTCTTGGGGTCCCTCTTAAGGTTAATGTGGAATAAATTACAAAAAAGGGTATAGACCCTGACCCTTAGCCTGCATGCTCTCGGCATGACCACCAAATATGTGCCATAGAGCCTTCTTGTGAGCATCCCCAAAAACAGAGAGGAGAGTAAGTTGGGATAAAACGGGCCAAATCTAGCCAGTGTATACCACCACCTATACAGTACGTTATAGGCATTCTCCAATATAAGAACGTTTCTCGAACACTTTGAAAGGGCTATGGTCATAATCTGCCAGTCCTCTGGATCTAACTGCCTCCCCAGTTCTTTTGCCCCATTGAAGATGATAGGGCCTTAATGGAGGCTTTTTTTCAGAAATTATGGATGAATACATCAACGATATCAGGCCTGGAGAGTAGGGTCTGGCTCTACATAGGATCTCAAAATGCATCAGAGTATATGTGGTAGGTGCGAATTTAATGAACTGTTGAAGAAAATGCCTAAGTTGTAGGTAGCTATAGTGTTCTCGCAAGAGGATATCAAGAGAAGAGCGTAAGGCATTGAATTTCAGTATCTTATGAGGGATAAACAGGGAATGGATGTCCGTGAACCCATTCGTGGTCCACCATAAAAATTGGGCTGGGTTTTCACAACCTGGAGGGAATAATGGACAATGAATGAGGGGAAAATCAAACCCGCAGAGTTTTTGAGTCCCATAATTGTAGAGAGTGGGCTAAACAAGGCCCTATTTTAGTCGGGCAATAAATAGGAGGGAGGGCGCCAGTGTAGAGACGAGACAGGAATGGGATCAGAATCAACAAGATCAATTAATTGTGGCCCATAACGGCAGCGGATACGTTTCATGAAGATGAAAGAAAGGAGCTATGCTTGCTACAGTGTAGTAGGCCTGCAAATAGGGACCGAAAAGCCACTATTGATCCGTCGAGCATACAAAACCTGCTTGTTGATTCGAGGACGTATAGTACCCCATATAAGCTGCAAAATCTTACGTTGGTGTATATGTGAAATATGTGAAAGGATTGGAACAGGCAAGACCCAAAAGAAGTACAGCAATTTTGAGAGATAAGACATACAGATAGCAGTTATCCTACCAAACCAGGAGAATGTTAAATGGGTCCAGGAGGACAGCATATCAAACAATCTTTTGAACAAGGGTGGGAAATTGGCCCGATACAATCCTGCATATGTTGAGGTAAGGTGAAATCCCAAATAGGGCAAAGAGGAGTACTACTGAAAGGGAAAGGCAGCTTTCAACTCCATTAATACTGGATGAGAAAGGTTGACCGACAAAGCTTTAGGGCTATATGTTGCAACTGCAATATTTCCCGGATGGCGTCCCTTGCCTGCCTGTGTGTTACAAAACCTACTTTTTAGCTACGTGGGGAAGAAAAGAGTTTAGATGGTTAGACAAAATTTTGGTTAGGATTTTCATGTCTATATTATTAAGATAAATGGGCCTGAAATTAGCACAAGAGGAGTGATCAATGGTCAGGTTTAGGGAGCATCACAATATTAGCGGTCAAGAGATCTGATGTAAAAGTCTGGTCGTCTTTAACAGAATTATACAATGCTGTTAGATGTGGGGTTATAACATCAGCTAGCTTCCTATAAAAAAAGTGCCGTATAACCGTCTGGTCCAGGTCGTTAACCCACTTTCAAGCCCCAGAAGATTTACCCCCTTAATGACCAGGCCATTTTTTGCGATTACATCACTGCATTGCTTTAACTGACGATAGCATGGTCGTGCAATGCTGTACCCAAACAAAATTGACGTCTTTTTTCCCCCCAATAGAGATTTCTTTTGGTGGTATTTGATCACCTCTGCGTTTTTTTATTTTTTGCACTATAAAAACAAACAAAAAATAGACAGTTTTGAAAAAAAAAAAATTCTTCAACAGTTTAGGCCCAATATGTATTCTTCTACATATTTTTGGTAAAAAAAAAAAAAAAAAAAAAAATCGCAATAAGTGTATATTGATTGGTTTGCACAAAAGTTATAGCGTCTACAAAATAGGGGAAATATTTATGGCATTTTTATTATATTTTTTTTTACTAGTAATAGCAGTGATCAGCGATCAGACACTTGACTTTTTTGGGACCAGTGACATTAATACAACAATCAGTGCTATAAAAAATTCACTAGTTACTGTATAAATGACACTGACAGGGAAGGGGTTAACACTAGGGGGCAATTTAAGGGGTTATGTGTTCCCTAGAGAGGTGTTTCTAACTGTGGGGGGAGTGTACTGACAGGGAGTAGAGAGAGAGATCGATGTTCCTGATCACAAGGAACATATGATCACTCTGTACTCCCCTGACAGAACGGGGATCCATTTGTTTACATTGACAGGTCCCGGGTAATACATTGGAGGACTTCTGAAACTCAAATGTCCCCGTCCATAAGGGTCATATGAGCCTCATTCAGTGTGGGTAGTGTGAAAGACGATAAACACTATCAGTGTCCTTACTGCCTGACTGATCAGGGGCCGAAAACAGTTTAGTTTGACGGTAACGAACTCCAGTGAGCACGTTATGTCGAGTACGCAAGATGATGGGGTGAATTTAGGCCTGTTGACCAACATCTGATTTGGCCTATTCGCTTTAACGTACCATTTCTGGCGGGATCAACATAAGACGTGCTCAGCTCCATCCGTGAGACAGAGGTCCAATTCTGAATGGGCTTGATCCATAAGTTTTTGATTAGCAGGAGTGGGGTATTATTTAAATACCATTGAATGCATCTCCAGACGAGCCACTAAATCTTAGACATCGTTCCTGCTTACGCTTCAAAGCCAACTGTATAATGTGGCCCCTGAGAACCACCTCGTATGCCTCCCAGAGAGTTACAAATGAAACCGAACCTCCCTTCAACATCCAACATTCAACATCCCTAGAACGGTGCTGATGGCTGCTTTAGGACTTCAAAACAAATGCTCAATACTCTTAAAATATATTTTGAATGTGGCGCTCTTTAACTTCGTACATACAAGAGTAAGAGCCGGTTCACACTGGGGCGACTTGCGATCCGACTTCATGTCGCCTCAAGTCGTCCCAAGTCGTGCTGTAGAGAAAAACAATGGAAGTGAATGGGAGCAGTGTTAATACCAGGGCTGTGGAGTCGGTAGATAAATGTTCCGACTCAGACTCCGACTCCTCAGTTTTATGTACTTCCGACTCCGACTCCCCGACTCCGACTCCGACTCCCCGACTCCTCTGTATTAATATGCGAATGTATTTTATACATTCCTTGAGGGAAAGAAACGCAACCTACCACAGGACTACTGGCTGGGAAGCCAACAGTCTACTATATTGCACAGTTTAAGCAAAAGACAAACACAATGAAAACAATCAAGTGACTGGATAGTAGCAGCAGGCATAAACATCAGGAACAGGATCTTTACCAGTTCAAAAATACAAACCACATTATTTGGTTGTTTTAGAACAAAAACAAAGCTTATCTATAATGAACCAAAAACAAAATCTGCAAAACCTAGAAATGGTTTATATTAATCTTGAAATGTAGTTCTAGGCTTAGCAAATGCAAATCAATTCAATGTAGAGTTCTAAGGAAGAGAATTGCCTCTGCCAGATCCTCTTTCATAGAGGCTCTTAAGTCAGACTTTATTATTTTTAGGGCTGAAAATAATCTTTCGACACTGACTTGGGTGGGTGGCATTGCAGTAACTATTCTGGCCACATCACTAACGATCTCTGGATAAACAAGGATGGCTTCTTCAACAGTAAGTTTTGATGAGCGATCATACTTTTCAACTTCTTTTAGTGCTTTATAAAACTCCTGTTGGAATTTTTTTATTTGGACACTTACTGGTTCTCTAACATGCGTTCCCTGTAAAAGCAGAACACAACACTATGGAAAGTATAAGTATTGCAGCTCCTAATTGTGCGTTGCGTGCCATATAGTGAAGCACATGAAAAGCATGCTTCTTCACGGTCACTTAACGTGTTCGTTTTGCGGTTACGTGAGGCACTGCATGCATTGGTCTTTATTCTTACAGTAGAGAAGTCATTAATTATAACTTTTTGTGAATTGGGACATTTAAACTTGCTTTTTTTTTTTTTAAATTCCAATCTAAATTTAGTAGGAGTCGGAGTCGGTGCATTGTTTGCCGACTCCAGGTACCCAAAATTTTCCCCCGACTCCGACTCCACAGCCCTGGTTAATACACACAACTCAAGGCGATCCGACTTCAGAAAAGGTTCCTGTACTACTTCAATCCGACTTGTTGTCGATTTGTACCCATTGATTTCAATGGAAGTCGCCTCAGAAGTCGGATCACTGTCTTAACTGAAGCTACTTTCCAGGAAGATAACCTACATTTCTCAGGCAAACCCCTCCCTCCCCCTCCCTCTCCCAGAGCTGATGGTTGTTTTATTGGTCACTGGAATGTCTCCTGTCCTGGAGACGACTTCAGGTCGTGTTGTAAATCTCCCCAGATCGCCCTGTGGTTCATGTTCAAGTCGTGTTGGAGTTGCTTCTGAAAGTCGTGCTGGAAGTCGTGTCGCCCTAGTGTGAACCGACTCTAACAAATGCCAGTACATTTAAAAAACAAAAAATAACAAACAAATAACTCAAAGTACAAGAACTGCCCAAATTATAACCGTTTAATGTGGACAACTCATAAAAATGGAACTCCAAAGAGTTAGCACTGCACTCTTTTCTGTGAATACAATAGTACAAAAAACTTCACCATCACAAAGTAAATATGTTACATGCAATTCCAAAGTAAATAAAACCTATGGTAACCATGGGTTCCAGGAAAGATCAGTTTTGATTCAGGAATCATTCCTGCGGGGTCATTGTCTTTCCCTGATGGGGGGGTGGGGGGAAGCCGTTTTAGAGATTATCGCTAGTGGCTATAGCAGCCTCTAGCGATAATCGCAAAGGTAATCCGGCAGGCTGGTTGTACTCAAGTTAATCGATTGATAAACTTGGTACATTCAGTCTGCCCATTATTGGTTCGATAATCGGCTGGTTCCTGCTGAACCGGCCAAAATTCGAACCGTGTAGGCAGGCCAGACACAATTCATTTTCATTTTCTTTTGTTTAACCAGCAGGTTGAACAAAAATAAATTAATCGATTCCCTCATCGACACATTTATGGTGGCTAGGGGAATCAATCCCGTGGAGCCATTGAATTTTGACATTGAGGCGGCTTCCCCACTGTTGGAATACACTGATTAGTGCTGCTGGCTATATCCAGTGGCACTAAATGGAGTAAACATTTTTCAACAGGCTGGTTGTACAGAAGTCGATCTCAAAATCAGCTTCTGTTCAACCTGCCTGCACATAGATTGATCAACATTCAGTGTCTGCTTTGCTTGTTTTGTTGAAAACTTCAAACCTCTGCCACGCATGCACCCCCCCCCCCCCCCCAATACCCCCATAATGGTAATCTTCTATACTATAGCTTCCATCAATGAAAACAACTCTATGAATGGAGGAGGCGGACCTTTAACTCATCCGTTTGCCCTCTGCTGAAATTTTCTGGACAGCGTGCCCCAGCCTTGGTTCTCTCAGGGAGCACACAAAACCTTTACCCACTGTGCTACTACACTGCACAATAGTCCCAAGCGTAAAAGTGCTAGGAAAAGTAAATATGTTGCCCATAGTAACCAATTCTATATTTTGTTTTCTGCTAGAGCAGAGATATGCAATTAGCGGACCTCCAGCTGTTGCCAAACTACAAGTCTCATGAGGCATAGCGAGACTCTGACAGCATCTAGCATGACACCCAGAGGCAGAGGCATGATGGGACTTGTAGTTTGGCAACAGCTGGAGGTCCGCTAATTGCATATCCCTGTGCTAGAGGGAATAACTGACTGCTTGAGAAAATCTGCCACTGGATTTAGTGAGCCCTTGATGTGCAAGGCTGTCAGGGATTTTACAAATTGCTCTGCACATTCTAAGATTGCATAGCTAGTAAAAGAAGTGGTATTGATTATTTGCTTCCTTGATGGTTTAGGTAATCTATCAGCTTGGCAATGTCTGAGCAGACCATGTTAGCTCTCCCTTTGATCTAATTTTGAAAGGCCTTGAGAGCTTTGTTAAACTGCTAAAAACTCCCTTGAATTGAAAGACTTCTTGCTGAGACTGAAATCCTATGGGCGCCAAGCCTGTAAGGAGCCAAAGTGTGCTTCCTAACTTGCATTGGTAGTAATTTTGTAACAATTGCTCTGAGCCGAACATGTTCCTCTTTGGAGGTTCCAGGCCCCAAGCTAAGGCTTTGTATTACTGCTGGGAATGCTGCACATCACTTCCCGTCTCTGGGTGGCTACATCAATCCTGCACTGAACTTATGGAGGGAGCCATGGTGGTCATCATAGGCTGCTCTCCTGATACTGGACTGCAAACATGTCTGCCTCTGTTCATGTTCATTATGTGAGGGGCAGGGCAAATAGTAGTTTACAGAAGATAAATAGGAAGGAAGATATTCTTTGGTGCAGCTCACAGGAAGTAACAAAGACACAGCATTTCTGGCAAGATCAACGGGTATTTTTGTATTTGCTAAAAAAGTTCTCAGCTTGAAAAAAAAAAAAAGAAAACAAATGCAGCCACCACATACACGGTTTGCAAGCTGAAAAATATTACATTTTTGTTCTTGGGTTTAGTTATACTTTAATTACAGTCAATGAAAGGTAGCCATTTCTTGCCTAGTTAAAGCTAGTTAAAGGAACACTAAAGGTTTGTTTTTTATTAGATCAATTGATTGCTGTAAGCTAGAGCATTTAAATATCACTTACCTCGTTTTTCCTTTTGACCTCCAAAATACAGTAATCCAGGTTTGAAAATGCCATTTCCTGTCAATCATCTTCTTGCTTTCCACCAGCATCTGAGCCGTTTCGCATGGTGGAAAGCAGAATGTGCTCACCCCCTCCCTATGACTACAGCCCTGCGTGAAGATGCTCTCTTATCCCTCACAGGCATGGAGGCCAAGCCTAATGGGAACGCAAACCAGGAAGTCAGTGAGAATAATGATTCAGGAGTGCTGGAGGTGAATAAAACAGCTCGATTTCAACAGGTATCAAACTAGTTATAATGCAAAACATTACTTTTTACTTTATCAGCTACTGTCAGACTTTAATTTAAGAGGAAAATATTTTGTCTTTACAACCCCTTTAACAGAACAGCCAGCTCATATTAAATGCAGCTACTAATGACCATGGCATATCAGCCATCTGTAGTCCTGTAAGCAAGTTACTGTAACCAACCACAACAGCAACTCTGTAGCCAGCTCTCAAAAATCAGATCCATTATGAATTTTCTAGTGTGGCATAGCCCTATGCCTCGTTCTCTTGTTCAGAACAGACCAGTCCCCTTTCAGACATTTTCATTCACTATGATCAAAGACACTGAGCAAGTTCTACAGGTTGGACTGTTTTCCAATAGAGAGAAGAGAGGGGGAACTGTACAGGGACTGTAGGGTAATTTCACAAAACTAACACAACGGGATCTTATTTTCAAAAAAGTGACAATTACTTTTCAACAGAGTTCAGTGAGGTTAAAAAACAAGATTTTGCATGGTGCTGGTTTGTCCTGAGCCATTCACACTTCTTACCCTTTATCCCCAAAGCCATAGGTACTGCAGCGTCACATATTAAACTACAGTTGGGGAAAGAAGCCATTAGCTCCCAGAGTTATTCCCGGGTATCGCGGGCTCTGGTGCTGTGATTGGCCAGAGCAGCGATGACGTCACTCCTGTGCATGCACACAAGAGCAGCAGGTATCGGCATGAACGAGCCGTTGTGCACATGCTGATACAGGGGA
This sequence comes from Rana temporaria, assembly GCF_905171775.1. Classification (NCBI taxonomy): domain Eukaryota; kingdom Metazoa; phylum Chordata; class Amphibia; order Anura; family Ranidae; genus Rana; species Rana temporaria. The sequence goes on along the minus strand of NC_053494.1, from coordinate 162,907,418 downwards.
TATCTCCTAAACCGTGCAGGTTTAGTAGATTTTCAGGGTAGCTAGAGGTAAGCCTTATTATAGGCTTAACAGTAGTAAAAAGTGGATTGTACGGGTTTACAAACACTTAATGTTATGTGCCCCAGTGCAAGTTCTTTATAAAAAATATGCAGCTTCATACCTTATTTCAGCGCGCCGCTCAGCGCTCATGTGACCGTCTTCCCCCCTCTCCTCTGACGTCAGCAGGGGATTCTCAGCTCCTCCCACTGTAGTTCTCTTATCAGGGAAGGAGAGCGGTCATATGAGCGCCGAGAGGAGCTCTGAAATGAGTATGAATCTGCATATTTTTTTATAAAGCGCATACACTGGGGTTCATAACTTAAAGCGGGGGTTCACCCTTAGAGGGCACTTTTCCCCCTTAGATTCCTGCTCGTTATTACTAGGGGAATCGGCTATTTATTTTAAAATATGTGCAGTACTTACCCGTTTACGAGACGCATCCTCTCCGTCGCTTCCGGGTATGGGCTTCGGGAATGGGCGTTCCTTCTTGATTGACAGGTTTCCGAGAGGCTTCCGACGGTCGCATCCATCGCGTCACGATTTTCCGAAAGAAGCCGAACGTCGGTGCGCAGGCGCAGTATAGAGCCGCACCGACGTTCGGCTTCTTTCGGCTACGAGTGACGCGATGGATGCGACCGTCGGAAGCCTCTCGGAAGAATGTCAATCAAGAAGGAACGCCGGCTCCCGAAGACCCATACCCGGAAGCGACGGAAGAAGATGCAGCTCGAAAACGGGTAAGTACTGCACATATTTTAATATAAATAGCCGATTCCCCTAGACCGAACGAGCAGGAAGCTAAGGGGAGATTTTTTTTTTTTTTTTTAAATGGGTGAACTCCCGCTTTAAAGTGGGGGTTCACCCAAAAATCCCAAAAATCAATCAAAATCTCTCTCACTAGATCCAGCATACTGCTGACATCTGCAGTATGCTGGATTTTTTTTTTTTTTTGTACTTCTCGTTTTAGCAGTCTTTCTTCTCCGGCTCCGAGCGGGGAATCCTTCGGGGAGTAGGCGTTCCTAAATCAAGCGCAGTTGATTGACGGGCTTGGATAGCACGTCACAACTTCCGAAAATAGCCGGCGTGACTCTCGGCAATTTACGGCGCCTGCGCAGTCAGCTCTACACGGCAGGTGCCGTATAGCGCCGTAAGCAGCCGAGAGTCACATCGGCTATTTCCGGATGGCGTGACGCGCTATCCAAGCCCATCAATCAACTGCGCTTGATTTAGGAACGCCTACTCCCCGAAGGATTCCCCGCTTGGAGCCGGAGAAGAAAGACCGCTAAAACGATAAGTACAAAAAAAAAAAAATCCAGCATACTGCAGATGTCAGCAGTATGCTGGATCTAGTGACAGAAAGTTGATTTTTGGGTGAACCTCCGCTTTAATCAAACACAGGGGATTCTAGGAATAAAAAAAGTGACTTTACAACCACTTTAAAGTAGTTCTATAGTCACAGTATACATGTCCACGTTATATGATCGCTTAGAAGAAAAAAAAACTGCACTCAGAACTAAAGTGCAAAAATAGCCGCAAACACTAAGGCCCCATACACACGATAGAATCCATCCGCTGAAAAATCCCAGCGAATGGGTTTCAGCGGATAGATCCTATGGTGTGTACACTCCAGCGGATCTGTTTCCGCGGATATTTATCCCCTGGGATGGATTCCAGCAGATCAAATATTTGCTGACATGCTAAACAAATCTATCTGCTGGAATCCATCCCAACGGATGGATCCGCTGGTCTGTATAGACTCACCGGATCCATCCGTCCGAAGGGATCCCCCGCATGCGTCGTAATGATTCGACGCATGCGTGGAATTCCTTATATGACAGCGTCGCGCACGTCGCCGCGTCATAATCGTGGCAACGGCGCAACACGTCATCGCCAGAGGATTTCGGCGCGGATTTCAATGCGATGGTGAGTACACTTCATCGCATGGAAATCCGCTGAAATCCTCGAGAGGATTTATCCGCGGAAACGGTCCGCTGGACCGTATTCGCGGATAAATCCTCTCGTGTGTATGGGGCCTAAGATTTTGATAAAAAATCTTGGACAGATAATTCATAAAGAAGTGTAGTACTCAAGAATATATATGAAAGCAAATTAAATAAAAACAATTGCTTTAAATCAAGTGAAAAAAAAATAAAAAAAACGTGAAAAAAAAAGATAAGTCTATCTAAGAGGAGAACACCACACCACACAAGTGAAAAGCCATGTAAAAGAATTATATAAAGTCCTTATATGTGATAAATCCATACAGAATAAAATTATATTTAAGGAATTCCAGAAATTATGTAACAAATCTTCTAAAGCAGCCTGTCTGCCAGCAAGCAAAGTGAAATAACCCTCCACCACACAAACGTGCTCTAGTTAATGTACCTTACCAGAATGTTTGACCACCTATAACGGACGACCAAATGAGCTTTGTGTATACTCCAAATGGTAGGGAATCATCAAACCTCCAGACAACAGCTCTCCATATAAAACACTCCAAAGGAATCCATTCAGGTTAAGAGAAAAGCAAAAAGGCTCTCATGGTGTAGCATTTAGTTAAATTCAATTTAATATAAAGATTAAAACATACTCACAAGGTTAATATAACAAACAAGCGGTGTATAATATCAAAATAAAGACGTCCTTCTTTGTGCTGCCCGTCTAATTTCCAGGTCCCGGCTGGTGTGATCGCGTCACTCTCGTTGGCCCAACCCGATGCGTTTCGTCACCAAGGACGTCATCGGGGGAGTGGCTAGAACTGGCTAGAACAACAGGTATAAATAAAAGAAGAAAACGTAAAAAAAAAAAAATAATAAGAAAACCAAATGCAGCCATCACATCTAAGAATGAACAAGCTGCAATAGAATCAGTTGTTGGGTTTGATTGTAATGCTGCTTTAACCACTTGCCGACCGCGCACCGCCGTTCTACGTCGGCAAGTTGGCTCTGCTGGGCGAGAGCACGTAGTATAACGTCCTCTCTCCCAGCCGCCACGAGGGGCGCGCGCCCCCGACTCCCGTGCGTGTGCCCGGCGGGCGCGATCGCCGCCGGGCACACGCGATCGCTCGGTACAGAGCGGGGAACGGGAGCTGTGTGTGTAAACACACAGCTCTCGGTCCTGTCAGCAGGGGAAATGCTGATCTTCTGTTCATACAATGTATGAACAGAGGATCAGTGTTTCCCCATGTGAGGCCCCCCCCCCCCCCCCACAGTAAGAACACACAAGGGACATACTTAACCCCTTCCTCGCCCCCTAGTGTTAACCCCTTCACTGCCAGTGGCATATTTATAGTAATCCAATGCATATTTATAGCACTGATCTCTATAAAAATGCCAATGGTCCCAAAAATGTGTCAAAAGTGTCCGAAGTGTCCGCCATAATGTTGCAATACCGAAAAAAAATCGCTGATCGCCATTACTAGTAAAAAAAATATATTAATAAAAATGACATAAAAATACCCCCTATTTTGTAAACGCTATAACTTTTGCGCAAACCAATCAATAAACGCTTATTGCGATTTTTTTTTACGAAAAATAGGTAGAAGAATACGTATCGGCCTAAACTGAGGAAAAAAAATGTTTTTTTATATATTTTTGGGGGATATTTATTATAGCAAAAAGTAAAAAATATTCATTTTTTTCAAAATTGTCTCTCTATTTTTGTTTATAGCGCAAAAAATAAAAAACGCAGAGGTGATCAAATACCACCAAAAGAAAGCTCTATTTGTGAGAAAAAAAGGACGCCAATTTTGTTTGGGAGCCAAGTCGCACGACCGCGCAATTGTCTGTTAAAGCGACGCAGTCCCGAATCGCAAAAAGTACTCTGGTCTTTAGGCAGCAATATGGTCAGGGGGTTAAGTGGTTAAAACACTGAAAAATTTGAGAAACATAACGTTGCTCAAATGAAAAAGGAAGCTGTTACTTCAATCACCCAAATCATGTATTAGCAAAAATTCATTTTGTTTTCCTCTGCACATGATTGGACAATCAAAGTGAACACATCACTTTATTTATTAACAGTCACTTTGCAACTTGACCATCCTGTAAATTCAACCCCATATGCATTTAATGTGGTTTAGGGAGCAAGGAGCAATGCAGTTCTGCAATCTAAATGAACCATTTTTATTTCTGATTGGGCAACTATGTAGGAAATTAGGTTTAGTGTTGTTAAAAGTAAAGTTAAGCATTTGGGGGCAAAAAATACTTTTTTTTTGTCTCCTGCTAAAGCAAACTGGATCATGCGTTATATATTTATCAACTATGGGTATAGGGTTCCGTATATAGATTTTTTTCTATAGGCTGAACTAGACTTATGTCTTTTTCAGCCCAACTATGTAAATATTTAGAGCACCTTGTACGATTAAGCCCCTTCAACACGACTGTTCCGATCAGGTCCGCCGGTCAGATTTTCAGGCGGACCTGATCGGACGGTCTATTGACCCCTATGGACTGGCAAGTGTAAAATGGACTTGTGTCCTTATACTCCCGCCTACTTCCGATCCAATCTGTCGTCCTCCTTCTAGGCAGATCAGATCAGACAGCAGTCGGGTGTAAACGAACAATGGAGTATTTTTACACCTGGCTGCCCAGAGTGGGCTCTGTCCATAACTGCTCTACAAAAACCGAGTGGATATGGACAAGTCATCTGCCTGCTCTGATCAACAGGGGATCAGCGGACAGATCCCCTGCTGATCAAAACAGAGTCTGTCCAGTGTGAAATGTGCCTATGGCCTATACACGGTTTGAACCTCGGTCGGTTCAGCAGGAACTGGCTGAGATTCAGAATGTGAATGGCAGGCTGAATGTACCAAGTTGCTCGATCAATCAATTAACTTGGGTACAACCAACATGCGATTATCGCTAGAGGCTGCTATAGCCGCTAGCAATAATCACTTAGGTAGATTCAGAAAGAGTTAGGCCGGCTTATCAGTAGATAAGCCGACCTACCTCTGAATCTACGCCGCCGTATGTTTAAGCGTATGCTCAAACAGAGATACGCTTAAACATATCTAAGATAGGCCGGCTTGCGCCGGCCTATCTTAGATTGCAATTTTTCAGATTGCCGCTAGGTGGCGCTTCCATTGCGGCCGGCGTAGATTATGTAAATGAGCTTGTACGCCGATTCACGAACGTACGCCCGGCCGCCGCAGTCGAATTACGTTGTTTCCGTAAGGCCTTAGGCGGCCTAAAGTTATTCCACCTATGAGGTGGAATAACAATGTTAAAGTATGGCCGCCGTTCCCGCCACGAGGTTCGAATTTTTTACGTCGTTTGCGTAAGTCGTCCGCGAATCGGGAGTTACATCGTTTACGTCCACGTCGAAATTAATAGGCCCGTACGGCGTACATAGCCGCAATGCGCACTGGGAAATGTAGGCGCCCGGCGCATGCGCAGTAGCAAAAAACGTCAAAAAACTTGAGATCAAGCCTCATTACCATACAACACGCCCCCTCCAACCAATTTGAATTAGGCGCCCTTACGCCCGCCGCGATTACACTACGCCGCCCTAAGTAAGGAGGTAAGTGCTTTGAGAATCATGTACTTGCCTCTCTTATTTAAGGCGGCGTAGTGTAAACACGCTAGGCTACGCGGTCTTAACATTGCACGGCCGTACCTGAATCTACCTAACTGTCTTCTCCTGCCAGGGATAGACCCCTACAGACCAAGACTGGGATGCCATTAAAGTTCATGTGCGTGTAAAGGCATGTGTCACAAAACTTTTGGTAATATAGTGTATATACAGGCTTATCCAATAAAGATCAAAGGTATACAATGCAGGCACCTACAGCATTCAATATTTAGCAGATTTGACTTCCAAAATAGATTCCTGTGGATTACAATGATTCTTCACTCTGCTTTACTGAATACATCTTAAAATGCTGGCACATATTGTAATTGAACACCTCTTCTAAAAAGACATGTTCCTCCGTGAGCCCAAAAGCTGCATCCTTTGCCTTATTTATTGAGTCTCAGTTCACACAACTACAGCTGCGATTTGATCTGATTTTAAGTGTGATTACCGTATTTATCGGCGTATACCGCACACTTTCGTGGGTGCGAGATATACGCCGATACCTGCTTTCCCGCGCCGAGTTTGAATACTGCGCCGGCATATACCGAGCGCAGTACACTCGTGTATAGTCGGGCAGGCCGGCTCCTCTCGCGCTCACGTCCTGGACGTCCAGGACGTGAGCGCGAGAGTAGCCGAGCCTGCCCGACTATACACGAGTGTACTGCGCTCGGTAAATGCCGGCGCAGTATTCAAACTCGGTGCGGGAAAGCGGGGAGGACGCCGCAGAAGGACGCCGGACCCGACGAAGAGGACACCCGAAGCCGCAGACGGACGCCGGACCCGACGAGGCCGCCGATGGACGCCGCGCAAGACACCAAAACTATAAGTACTAAAATCTTTTTTTACAGGAAGGTCAGGTCCACTTTAGGGGTGCGCGCTATACGCCGGAGCGCGCAATACCCCGATAAATACGGTATATAGTGCGACTTGATTGGGTTTTTGATGCCTCTGTGCTTTTAGTTTTGGCCAATGATAAGCATATCCGCTGTTACAGGGTCGAAAAAGCACTCAGATAGCATCAAAAATGCATCCAATCATATGTAGATGTGTTTTGGTGAATTCCCACTGAAGTTCATGGAGCCAAATTCGTGCTACACAGAGATGAAACAAATCTTCCTGCATAAGTTATACCAATTACCTGTTTATCTGCAGTCTTCTCTACAGCAGTTTAAAGTTCAGAATTTATAAAGCTTGTCTAAACTGTCAGAAAAAAGGGGCGGAGAGCTGAACACTCTGCAAAGCTCAGTGAGGAAAGTTCAGAGAGCTAATTGGAGGGAAGGGACACACGCCCTACACACAACACACAGGAACAGAGCTAATGCTGTCAATCATAGGCTGTGTGCTGGGTCCTTTCCTGTCACCTTTTTCTCTTGGTGTCAGGAAAACTTGTCAGAAGTAACTCATGCTGATAGCAAAGGAATTGGGCAGAAATTACACTAGGTCCTCTGGATTGAGACATAATAGAGGGATATGCTTGTCTTATATTTCATGTCTGAGGTTAACAACCACTTTAAAGCTGAACTTTACTCATAACAACTTGTCAACAAAATAACGTTCTTTACCAAGCGCATACAACTGTGCTCATAAGTTTACATACCCTGGCAGAATATATGATTTCTTGGCCATTTTTCAGAGACTATATGAATAACACAAAAACATTTCTTGTTGAAGAAGCCATTTATTATCAATCAACTGTGTTTATTCTTTTTAAATCATAATCACAACAGAAACTACCCAAATGACCCTGATCAAAAGACCTTGGTAATTTTGGCCTGATAGCATGCACACAAGTTAACACAACGGGGTTTGAATGGCTAATAAAAAGGTAACCATCCTCACCTGTGATCTGTTTGCTTGTAATTAGTGTGCGTGTATAAAAGGTCAATGAGTTTCTGGACTCCTGACAGACACTTGCATCTTTCATCCAGTGCTGTACTGATGTTTCTGGATTCTAAGTCATGGGGAAAGCAAAAGAATTGTTAAAGGATCTGCGGGAAAAGGTAGTTGAACTGTTTAAAACAGGAAAGGGATATAAAAAGATATCCAAGGAATTGAGAATACCAATCAGCAGTGTTCAAACTCTAATACAAAAGTGCAAAATGTGCAGAAGTGCACGGTCAGGTAGACCAACTAAAATTTCAGCCACAACTGCCAGGAAAATTGTTTGGGATGCAAAAAAAAAAAAAAAACACAAATAACTTCAGGTGAAATGCAGGACTCTCTGAAAACATGTGGTGTGGCTATTTCAAGATGCACAATAAGGAGGCACTTGAAGAAAGATGGGCTGCATGGTCGAGTCACCAGAAGAAAGCCATTACTACACAAATGCCACAAAGTATCCTGCTTACAATACGCCAAACAGCACAGAGACAAGTCTCAGACATTCTGGCACATTAATTTGGCGTGATGAGACCAAAATTTAGCTTTCTGGCCACAACCATAAACGCTACATTTGGAGAGGAGTTAACAAGGCCTATGATGAAATGTACACCATTCCTACTGTGAAACACGGAGGTGGATCGCTGATGTTTTGGGGATGTGCGAGTTACAAAGGCACAGGAAATTTGGTAAAAATTGTTGGCAAGATGAATGCAGTATGTTATCAAAAAATACTGGAGGAACATTTGCATTCATCAGCCAGGAAGCTGCGCATGGGACGTATGTGGACATTCCAACATGACAATGATCCAAAACACAAGGCCAAGTCGTCCTGTCATTGGCTACAGCAGAATAAAGTGAAGGTTCTGGAGTGGCCATCTCAGTCTCCTGACCTTAATATCATTGAGCCACTCTGGGGAGATCTCAAACGTGCAGTTCATGTAAGACAGCCCAAGAATTTACAGGAATTGGAGACTTTTTCCCAAGAGGAATGGGCAGCTTTACCATCTGAGTAGATAAAGAGCCTCATCCACAAATACCACAAAAGACTTTAAGCTGTCATTGATGTTAAAGGGGGCAATACACGGTACACGCTACAGCGCAGACCTGAAAATCCAAGTGGATGTCAATTGACGTCCGCCCCTTTGCTCGTTCCCCGCGCGCGCAGCGGGGAACTTCTGTGCTGGCCGTGTCCCTTGGACACAGCCAATCACAGAACGCCGTGAACGGCCAATCGGAGTAGCCGTTCGGTAGGCGATCTGTGCGGCCAATGAGAGATGATCTCATATGTAAACATATGAGGTCATCTCTCATTGCCGGCTCTCACAGACAGCGTGCTGTCAGGGAGAGAGGAGACCGATCTGTGTCTCTTGTACATAGGGACACAGATCGGTCACCTCCCCCAGTCACCCCCCCTCCCCCACAGTTAGAACACCAAGCAGTAAACACATTAACCCCTTCCTCACCCCCTAGTGTTAACCCCTTCAATGCCAGTCACATTTATACAGTAATTAGTGCATATTTATAGCACTGATCGCAGTATAAATGTGAATGGTGCCAAAAATGTGTCAAAAGTGTCCGATGTACCGCCATAATGTCGCCGTCCCAATAAAAATCGCAGATCGCCGCCATTACTAGTAAAAAAAAAAAAAAAAAAAAAAATTCTGTCCCCTATTTTGTAGGCGCTATAATTTTTCGCAAACCAGTCGCTTATTGTGATTTTTTTTTTTTTTACCAAAAATATGTAGAAGAATACGTATCGGCCTAGACTGAAAAAAATGTTTTTTTTAAAAAAAAAAACTGGGATATTTATTATAGCAACAAGTAAAAAATATTGTATTTTTTTTCAAAATTGTCGTTCTTTTTTGTTTATAGCGCAAAAAATAAAAAACGCAGAGGTGATCAAATACCACCAAAAGAAAGCTCTACTTGTGGGGAAAAAAGGACGTCCAAATTTTGTTTGTAGGCCACATCGCACGACCGCGCAATTGTCAGTTAAAGCGACGCAGTGCCGGAAGCTGAAATTTCACCTGGGCAGGAGGGGGGTATATGTGCCCAGTAAGCAAGTGGTTAAGGACTAGGGTATGTAAACTTTTGATCAGGGTCATTTGGCTAGTTTCTGTTGTCATTATGATTTAAAAAGATTTTATTGATAATAAATGACTTCAGCCAAAAACTAACCACGAGTGAAAGAAAAGTTTTTGTGTTATCATTCATAGTCTCTGAAAAATGGGCAAGAATCATAACTTCTGCCAGGGTATGTAAACTTATGAGCACAACTGTACATTCCACATTAATAATTATGCTATTATAAATTAGTGTGTGTTGTAAATTGCCTCCAGCATTGCTCCTGTTTCTTCTTGCTGGAGGCTAGACCTCCTGAACAGCAGTAAATCATAAAGCAGAACTAAACCCATCAATTTAACGGTTTCATTCCTGGAATGCCAGGATTGCTAACTGTCACATTTGCTTGTGTCCACAACCAGATTATCAAACCTTTAAATGCCTGGAGTCATAACTAATAGCATGTGAAACACCATGGTAGTTGCAGATCAAACAGAAACAGCTTCATTTCCTGTAAAGGATAGAATGGTTTACAGAAACATAGCCTTTTTGATGTGTTTTTGATGCAGTCCAGTGCATCCCCCCCCCCCTTTAATCTTAACCTTAAATAAGGAAATGCGTGTTTCAGTGCCTTTAGGTGCATTATTGATGTGTTTTACAGAGTTCCAGTACAGTCCGGGAAAAATGCAGCATGTTCTACTTTTTTTTCTGGAACTGGAAGTGCAAGCACTGGTGTGCGCTATGCCATTGAAAACCATATAATCTACTTTCCATGCGTTTTTGATGCAGGAAAAAAAAAAACACACTGGACTGCATGTGGTGTGAACTGGCCCCAAGGCTGTCAACAGATTGGCCTCTACAAATTCAGCAGTGCCTAAACATAGAGAGCATCTGAGCATGTGCAGAGAAGGGTGTATTATTGGATTTTAAAATGGTTGTAAACCCTCCCTCCTTACTTTTACCTATGGGTAAGCATAGAATAAGGCTTACCTATAGGTAGTGGAAATATCTCCTAAACATGCGCCAATGATGTAATTCGGCACATGCGCCGAGAAGAAACGGACCTCCGTGCAGTTTCTTCCCTAGCGTGTGCTGTTACTGATGTTATGTCGCTTGGCCCTGTGGCCACTAGAGGCACACGCACTCGCTGTTCACCCCCGGAGCCGATACGAGTGCCCGGTGGACGCCATGACTGCCGGGCAACCGCGATCGCTCGTGACACCGCGAGGACCGGGATCTGTGTGTGTAAACACACAGATCCCGGTTCTTTCAGCGGAGAAATGACTGAGACTGAAAGTATGAACAGCGATCTGTCATCTCCGCTAGTAAGTCCCATCCCCACTTCAGTTAGAAAACAGTGAGGGAACACAGTTAACCCCTAGATCAGGGATATGCAATTAGCGGACCTCCAGCTGTTGCAGAACTACAAATCCCATGAGGCATAGCAAGACTCTGACAGCTACAAGCATGACACCCAGAGGCAGAGGCATGATGGGACATGTAGTTTTGCAACAGCTGGAGGTCCGCTAATTGCATATCCCTGCCCTAGATCGACCCCTAGTGTAAACCCCTTCCCTGCCAGTGACTTTTGTACAGTAATCCATGCATTTTTATACGACCGATTGCTGTAAAATTGTCCCAAAAATGTGCCAAAGTTTCTGATCTGTCCGCCATAATGTCGCAGTCCCCAAAAAAAAAAAAAAAAAATCGCAGATCGCCGCCATCACTAGTAAAAAAAAATAATAATAATAAAAATGCCATAATTCCATACCCCATTTTGTAAACGCTATAACTTTTGCGCAAACCAATCAATATACGTTTATGTAGAATACATATCGGCCTAAACTGAGGGAAAATGTATTTATTTATTTATTTTGAAAATGTGGAATATTTATTATAGCAAAAAGTAAAACATGGCGTTTTTTTTCAAAATTGTCGCTGTTCTTTTGTTTATAGCGCAAAAAAAAAAAGCAGGGGTGATCAAATACCACCAAAAGAAAGCTCTATTTGTGCAGAAAAAAAGACGCAAATTTTATTTGGGTACAGCATTGCATGACCGCGCAATTGTCAGTTAAAGTGACGCAGTGCCAAATTGTAAAAAGTGCTTGAGTCAGGAAGGGGGTAAAATCTTCCGGGGCTGAAGTGGTTAAAGAAGGACTGAACCCATCAATTAAACAATTTAAAAAAACAAATTACTTTGCTGTAATCGCTGTCACATTGCTTATGATCTTAGCCAAACTGTCAACCCATCTAAAGACTGATCACATATGCAGCACCATGACAGTTGCAGATCAAACTGAAGTTAAGATGACAACTTCCTTGTATGTAAAAAGATAGAAGAGTTTAGTTCTGCTTTTGAAAAGTACAATCATATTCTGTGATATAATCATAACCGTTTGCCAAAACCGTTCCATTTAAGGCATGAAGAGAATGATAACTGTCAAGCCATGGAATGATTAGTAGGTCACCTAACTGTCATATTAGTTGTGTTCTTGACCAAACTGTCAAACCATCAAATGACTGGAATCATAACTGATCACATGTGCAGGATCACGGCAGTTGCAGATCAAACGGAGGCCAAGACAGCAGCTTCCTTGGCTGAAAACAATAGGAAGGTTTAGTTCCACTTTAAGGATAGGGCATTTATTCTCCACCTTTCAGGACGATTTCCCCCACACAGCAGTGACATCAGTTGTCTGATGAAGCCCTCAGCGGCCCCGAAGTGTCTCCGCTTGCAGGCGAATACATGTTTTGTCCTTAAAGCGGTTCTTCAGTCATCTTTTGAAAAACGAAGTTAGCAGCTACAAAAACTGTAGTGTCTGACTTTTAATACACAGACACTATCTGTCCCACAATCCAGCACTTTCCTCACTGGGCATACTAACTGTGGGCAGCTGGTTGTGACAGCGTGCGGCTTCACAGCCGGCTGCTCATTAAATGATATCTGAATGATCCCGCAGCTTCCTGGGACATGTGACCCCTTTGGGGTGAAATTCCACTTTAGGCCTGGGTTTACACCATTGCGAATTGGATGCAGGATGCCACATCCAATTTGCAATAGTGAGAAATTTTGACCGGCTCTCTATGGAGACAGTTCCCATATCTCCGCAGCGGGTCGGGTGCATTTTGCACAAAAACGATGTGCGTCTTTTGGTCCGTTTCAGGTCCGAATTCAGCCCAAAATGCGCAGGGACCATCCACCATTTTCACTGTCTTAAAGTGGATGTAAACCTTCACCACATACACCCAGTGAGGTGAACCGCCTCAGGTGATACACAGACAAAACAAATCCCCCTACATAAGTTATACCTGTTTATCTGCAGTATTCTCTTCTCTTTATCCGTTCAAAGGGCAGGTTCACACCACAAAAATGCACTCCAGATTCCAAACGGATGCGTTTCTGCATGTGCGTTTTTGGCACATTCCAGTGGGTTTTTGATGCATTCCAGATGTTATTTTTTTATTTCTTTTATTTTTGGGCTGGTTCACACCACAAAAACACACTCCAGATTTGCTCCAGATGCGTTTTTGCATGCGCTTTTTTTAACACGTTCCAGTGCGCTTTTGATTTTTTTTTCTTCTTTTCGGGCTGATTTACGCCACAAAACGCACTCCAGATTCGTTCCAGATGCATTTAAGTGGTGAGTTTTTGATGCATTTCTGGATGCTTTTTTCCCACTGTCCTGGGGTCCAATGAATTTTCTATGTGTTTTTCATGTGTTCCAGTGAATTCTGCTGCATTTCTGCTGCATTTTTTCGCCATGGAAACAACTGCACTGGTGTGAACTATGCCATTGGATACCATTAAGGATGAGCTCCAGCGTGTGCGCATGGTACACGTGCAGAGCCCGCGAGGAAGTCTGCACGGTGCTGCGCTAATCACAGCCAGGGAGACATTTCCCGATCTCTGCAGCCAAGCATTGGGACAATGTCTCCCTAGCTGTGATTAGCGCAGTGCCGTGCAGACTTCCTGGCGGGCTCTGCACGTGTACCATGCGAACACGCTGGAGCTCATCCTTAGAAACCATATAACCTACTTTCCACGTGTTTTTGAAGCTGTAAAAAAAAAACTGCACTGACCCAATCTCCAGAATTTATAGCTTGTCTGAGAGTTCAGAAAAAAGGGGGCAGAGAGTCAAAGTTACACTCTGCAGAGCTCAGTGAAGAGAGCTCTGGGGGCAGGTTGAAGAGAAGGTAAGGGACACCAACCCCCCCCCTTTCACACAGTAACAGAGCTGAGGCTGTCAATCAGATGGAGCCCCCTCCTCTGTCACCATTTTTCTCTTGTTGTCAGGAACACTTGTCAGAAGTGATCCATGCAGAGGAACGAAGCAACAGACAGAAATGACACTTAGTGCTCTTACTAGAGACCAATTACACATTATAGAGGGATATGCTTTGTTTATATTTTCATGAGGTTTACAACCACTTTAATGGTGTGGAATACACACATGTAGACAGGAAGCAGCTGAAATAATCTGCAGGAGATCAGCAGTAGCACTAAGATGCATAAAGGTGAGAATGATGGGCCATTGTTTATAATGGGAGCCGTCATCCAGCTGGGGTCTACAATGTAAACATGAACACCGGACGCCAGCTGGCATGGCACAAAGCGATAACGCTCCGGAGCGCCTGGTTTGGTAAATAATCGCAGTGCGTCAGCGCGGAGTGTAGCTGACATCTCTTTGCACAGAACACCAGGACGCATACGCAGAACATTGGCCACGCATTCGCCCTCCTCCAGTCTTTCCTGCTACAAAGGTCTGGGAATGAGGAGGACATGATGTATAGGATGCTGAGCTCCTTCATTGCTGACAGCTGCAGGTGTGTGTCTGTCAGGGAACATTCTAGAGACAGACAGACAGACAAGGGTTGCTATGGGTGTCAGTGGAGTGTGTGGTCCAGGGGGCTCCGGATGCTGCTGCCTTGGTAACCAGACATGACAGACAGACAGACAAGAGCAGCACCTTCCCTTCCCCTCCATCCATCCTACCTGCCTGAGGAATGGGGACTGCTGTCCTTGCAGGTCCTTCAGCAGCTCCAGCCTGACAATGGTAGTGCCCGTTCCGCCATGTTAGAGGGCAGCAGGCATGCCAGTCCCCGTTCTACCGCCGCTCTGCACCCTCCGTGTTTACAAACTTACCCCCCACAAGGGCTGAACCTTGCTCAAGGCCAAATCCCACCAGCTCCTGTCAGAATATCGCGATATCTCGCTTGACAGCTGGGCGGGCGGAATCTGTTTGCAGTCCGCAGCTCCCGCTGTGGGTGAGTGCTGGCAAAGGGGGTGACGTCATCGGAACGGCTACGGGACTGCCAGGAGTGGCAATGGCGGCGACGGCGCTCAGGTGGGTGGGACTTCAGAGGTAACACCGCCTTTCTGGAGACTTTCTCTGCCCACTGACCAACGTCATCGGGTGTAGGGTGGTCGGATTACGTGGCTGGTATTGTTATACCTGAATGAGCCCGAGGAAGGAACGTTGTTGGTGTCCATAGCAGCCAATCAGATTCTTCCTGTCATTCTGAATCCTATACAGAAAGGTGATGAGCGATCCGTAATATTTCTCCGCTAAATGGAAAATGTGGTGATTGGACAACGCTCTATGCTTCAAATGATCACATACAGTCTATAGCTTTCCATTGTGCTTCTTCCAGCCCAAGCATATTCTGGCTTTCCTCTCCTACATGGAAAAATCACCATTTATTTTTTTTGCTAGAAAATTGCTCATAAATCCCCAAACATTATAGTGTGTGTTTTTTTAAATAAATATACATATATATATATATATTTTTTTTTTTTTTACCAGAGACCCTAGGGAACAAAATGGCAGTAGTTGCAATTTTTTGTCACCCGATATTTGCACTGCACTTTTTCAAACCTAATTTTTTTGAAAAAAAGCAGTGGTCCGACGACCATTCAATTTTTTATTTTTTCAGTCATTCCCCATCATAAAAGAATACTCACTGTTTTGGTGTAATATAGCATCGTACCTAAGAAGAACTTATAAAATGTGACGATGGCCGTTTCCATTTTGCTTGTGGGCATGTGCAGCCCACAAGCACTGATTTCCAGCATTCGCAGCTCGTTCACATGCATTCTCAGTGTTTACGGCAAGCAGGGTGTAAACTTCCAGGTTGCCATCACAACGGGTGGTGGCGTCAGAAGTTCCCGCCCCGTTGTGATGGCAACCAAAACAAAACGCAGCGTTCCGCACTGACTCTTGGGAAGCATGACACTTAAAGGGTCAATGTTATACTTACCTCCACTGTACAGTTCGTTTTGCACAGAGTGGCCCCGATCCACGTCTTCTGGGGTCCCTCGGCGGCTGTCTCTGGTCCTCCCCCCAAGAACTCATCACATTCATGCGAGAGAGCTTGCATGTTGATGAGTCCTTGCGGGCGCGCTCCTGTGATACAGCGAGCGGCCATAGCCACTCACTGTATCACTCGGCCCTGCCCCTCGGCGCGCCACGTCACTGGATGTGATTGACAGCAGTGCTACCCAATGGCTGCGCTGCTCTCAGTCCATCCGCTCTAGCCAATCAGCGGCCAGGCTGAGTGGCGAAGAGGATCTCGGGACCGAGCGCGGGACTTTCGAGGGGTCAGGTAAGTAAAACAGGGGCTCGGGGGGGGCGGCGTCATCAGATCTTTTTTCACCTTAATGCATAGATTGCATTAAGGTGAAACATTGTTTTCCTTTACAGCTCCTTTAACCACTTCCATACCAGGTACTTACGCAGCTTCCCGCCCAAGCCAATTTTCAGCTTTCAGCACTGTCGCACTTTGAATGGCAATTGCGCGGTCATGCTACACTGTACCCAAACAAAATTGGCGTCCTTTTTTCCCCACAAATAGAGCTTTCTTTTGGTGGTATTTGATCACCTCTGCGATTTTTTTTTTTGCGCAACAACTAAAAAAAGGCTGAAAATTTGGAAAAAAAATTAAGTTTTTATTTTTTTCTGTTAATTTTTTTGTAAATAAGTTTTCTCTTTCAATTACGGGCACTGATATGGCGGCACTAATGGGCACCGATGAGATGGCACTGATGGACATCGATGAGGTAGTACTGACGGGCACAGATGAGGTGGCACTGATTGGCGGCGCTGGTATGCGACACTGATGGGCACACATAGGCGGCACTGATGGGCACACATAGGCGGCACTGATGGGCACACATAAGCGGCACTGATGGGCACTCATGGGCGGCACTGGGCACTCATGGGCGGCACAGATGGGCACTCATGGGCGGCACTGATGGATACTTATGGGTGGCACAGATGGGCACTGCTAGGTGGGCACTGGGCATGGATGGGCACTGTGGGGTGGCACTGATGGACACTGGGGTGGCGCTGATGGACACTGGGGTGGCAGCACTGATTGTTGCCAGTCAGTGCCCATTTGTGGGCACTGACTGGCATCTTTTTTCTTTATGTTTTTTTTTTTATTTATTTTTTTGACTTTTTTTTTTTTCTGGCTTTTTTTTTTTTTTTGCCCACCCTGGTGCTCCAGGGTGGGCATCCCTGGTGGTCCAGTGTGGCGATCCGAGGGGGGGCTGCGCTGATAAACAATCAGCGCGAACCCCCCCTGTCAGGAGAGCCGCCGATCGGCTATCCTCTACTCGCGTCTGTCAGACGCGAGTGAGGAAGAGCCATCGGCGGCTCTTCCTGTTTACATCGTGATCAGCCGTGGTTGGACACGGCTGATCACGTGGTAAAGAGTCTCCGCCGGAGGCTCTTTACCGAGATCGGAGATGCAGGGTGTCAGACTGACACCCCGCATCACCGATCGCCGCGATGCGCGCCCCCACAGGCGCGCGCGGCATGAAATCCTGCAGGACGTTCTAGAACGTCCTGTCAGGATTTCATAACCACTTCCCGGACGTAAATCGGCCATAGGCCGGGCGGGAAGTGGTTAAGGGGTTGTAAAGGTACAATTTATTTTCCTAAATAGCTTTCTTTACCTTAGTGCAGTCCTCCTTCACTTACCTCATCATTCCATTTTGCTTTTAAATGTCCTTATTTCTTCTGAGAAATCCTCACTTCCTGTTCTTCTGTCTGTAACTCCACACAGTAATGCAAGGCTTTCTCCCTGGTGTGGAGTGTCGTGCTTGCCCCCTCCCTTGGACTACAGGAGAGTCAGGACGCTAAGTTGCAGATAGAGAAAGGAGCCGTGTGTTAGTGGGCATCCTGACTCTCCTGTAGTCCAAGGGAGGGAACACTCCACACCAGGGAGAAAGCCTTGCATTACTGTGTGGAGTTACAGACAGAAGAACAGGAAGTGAGGATTTCTCAGAAGAAATAAGGACATTTAAAAGCAAAATCGAAGGATGAGGTAAGTGAAGAAGGACTGCACTTAGGTAAAGGAAGCTATTTAGGGAAAAAAAATTGTACCTTTACAACCCCTTTAGCTCCCAGGAGTCAGTGCGGCGCCGGGGGAAAAGCTCTATACACGTCTACTTCCGCGGGAGTGATACACAGGAAGTAACACTATAAAATTTGCAAGCGCCAAAAAATTATTCTTGCGTAATTTGAACATCTATGCAATGAACTGAAGGGGATAGAATTAAGTTATGAATTTGTGTGGACCTCCGTTTTGATGAATTTTAATGCAAGAAAACAATAGATAACCCATTTATGTTGGGAAAATATAAAAGATAATGCTACGCTGAGTAAATAGATACCAAACATGTTACGCTTTAAAATTTGCGCACACTCCTGAAATGGAAGCAAACTACAGTACTTAAAAATCTCCATAGGTGACACATTCAGTTTACAGTTACAGAGGAGATCTAGTGCTAAAATGATTGCTCTCGCTCTAATGATCGCAGCGATACCTCACATGTGTGGTTTGAATGCGGTTTACATATTTGCGTATCCGTTCGCTTCTGTGTGTAAGAACGAGGGGATGGGGTCGCATTAAGCGATCCATAGGAGACACAAGCCTAGATGCTTCCAGCAGCCCATCACTAAAGGAAAATATCCACTGCCAAGGTAGAGACTCCTTTTTGAAGGAATTAACAACATCTGCCACAGGTAACAGATTAAAAGTCACTTCCAGAATAGGCCAAAGTTAAAGCAGAACTCCTGGAAAAAAATTCTCCCATGTACTGGGGCTATGCCAGGGAGTATTTTTCCAGAATACCTTTTTTGAGGCTTACAAGTGGGTACAGAATTTTAAAACAAATTCTTCATGTTGGGCTGTAGAATCCTAGAATTTGATGATGCTCTCTATTGGCCCATTATTATTAATAATGTACAGGATTTATATAGCACCAACAGTTTGTGCAGTGATTTACAACATGAGACAAACAGTACAGTTACAATACAATTCAATACAGGAGGAATCAGAGGGCCCTGCTCATTAGAGCTTACAATCTAGAAGGGAACAAAAAGGTAACAGTTGTGGGGAAATGATCAGATGGAGAAAATGAAAATACAGTTGTTAGGGGTGGGAGGGATAGGCTTCTCTGAAGAGGGTTTTAAGGGATAGTCTAAAAGCTAATAGAGATGGAGATAATCGGACAGATCGGGATTAGGAGTTCCATAGGATTGGAGAGGCTCTGGAAAAGTCCTGGAGGCGAGTGTGGGAGGAGTTGATGATGGCTTTATAAGTAGTTAGTATTTTTAATTTAAAGCGGAGTTCCGGCCACAATTTCACTTTTTAAATATAAATACCCCTGTAATACACAAGCTTAATGTATTCTAGTAAAGTTAGTCTGTAAACTAAGATCCGTTTTGTTAGGTTGTTACAGCATTTAGACACTTTATAAAATAGAAATTAACTGGGGCCATCTTAAGTGTGTGCATCATGAAGCCAGACTGTATGACTTCCTGGATTTCAGCCTTGCAAATCTCGCACATGCTCAGTGCTGCACAAGCAGTGTCAGATCAGGTTTCAGCACCTGTGCTGTCCAAGTCACATGATTCTTTGAGACTGGGGAATGCACAGACTCCTGGAAAGTTACACCCACTACATTCCCAGGAGTCTGTGCGGTGTAGGTTAGGAAGCATTAAGCACCTAGGTGCAGGAAGTGGGAAGATTAACTATTCTGCCTAGCAACAACACTTTGAAGGCATCTAAAAAAAAAAAAAAAAAAATTTGTAAAGGACTATTGACATTTTTTTTAAACTACTGATGTAATGTTATATTTATGGGTGGAACTCCACTTTAAGTTGTTGGGTGAGCGGGAGCCAGTGGAGGGATTGACAGAGAGGAGTAGCAGAAACAGAGCGATTGGTAAGGTGGACGAGTCTGGCAGCAGCATTCATGATGGACTGAAGGGGGGGGGGGGGTACACTGTGTAGAGGTAAGCCAATGAGGAGGGGGTTGCAGTAATCAAGGCGATAGATGACCATGGTGTGAATTAAGAGCTTTGTTGTGTCATTGGTTAGAAGTGGGCGTATTTTGGACATGTTGCGAAGGTTGAGTCAACAAGATTTGGACAGTGATTGGACGTGGGGCTTAATGTTGAGTCCAGGATTACACTTAGGACCTTAGCATGTGGGGATGGGCTTACAGTTGTGCCATCGATTTTGACAGAGAGATCACGGGAATAGGCACGTGGTGGAGGAAAAATGATAAGTTCCGTTTTGGATAGATTACGTTTGAGGAAGTGGTGTGACATCCAAACTGATATATCTCATAGTAAATTAGTGATACGTGAGGAGAATGAAGGAGTGAGTTGAGGGGCAGAGAAATAGATTTGAGTATCAGTGTAGAGATGGTATTGGAAGCCATGAGAGGTTATCAACTGACCCAGGGAGGAGGTGTAGATTGAAAATAGGAGAGGTCCAAGAACAGAACCTTGGGCGACCCCCAACAGAGAAAGGAAGAGGCGATGAATAGGTAGAAGTGTAAGTAACGCTAAAGGTGCAATAAGTAGGAAAACCAGCTAAGAGTACAGTCATGTAGACCAAAGGCATGGAGTTGTTTTTTTTTGCGGAGGAAGGGGTGGTCAACCATATCAAAGGCAGCAGAGAGGAGTAGGAGTACAGAATAGTGTCCTATAGTTTTGGCCGTTAAATCATTTGGTAGTTTTAGCAGAGCAGTTTCTGTGGAGTATGGAGGACGAAATCCAGACTGAAAGGGATTAAGGCGGCCATTATCAGCAAGGTGGTCACTCAGTCAGTTGTAGACCTAGGGTTTCCCTGTTAAGTAGGGTCACTTACAGATCCAGTGGGTATGGACCACTGCTTAGCAAAATCTCTCAGAAAAAAGGTGAAACCTTTCATGTCACAGCAATTCTGAAAAGATTTCCTTCTTTACTTTTTACTGATTTCATTGCAACTCGCATAGACTTCTGTTAAATAAAGTCTCAAGCCACAATGAAATTGGGAGAATAAATTGCACTGATGTGCAGCTTTGAAATCACACCGAAGTAGCCCGATTTCAAAGCCACACCAGTGGGAATCAAGGCTAAGACTAGGTTTAAAATGATAGTGCATTTTTTTTATTTGAAGGATCACAGCGAGTGCAGGTTCAGCTGCAAATAATTCCATTTTCACAGTATTTGAACACCTACCAAATTTTTCACTCTATAAGACACACCTAGGTTTTAGAGGAGGAAAACAAGATTTTTTTTTTAAATATCCTGAACTAAATTGTGTACTAAAATATTTAATATTATACTAATGTAGGTAGGTGGGTGGTAGCCACACAGCAATACCACCACCCCTATTAAATCAGCTACACTATATCTGGGTTGTGGTGGACACAGATCAGCTCAGGGCAGCAGGGCAAACACCCCTTCAATCACAACAGCTCAGGTGACTAGGCAGTGGATACCTTGCCAGTCCACACCTCCCACCCACTAATCACCAGCTCACCTCAGGCAGCAGACTGCCATTACAATGCACAACCCCCTCTAGCTGGCTCTCAGGAAGGACTGGGGACAGTTTGCAGCAGCTGCCAGTGGAAGGACAAAAAAAAAAAAAAAAAAAACACACCACCACAGCCAGGGCTTTTGCCGCTTTCGGGATGGTGTCACATCTTGTGGGTGTCAACTGACCAGGGTGCAGAGTGCAAACCCCCCCATGTTTTGGTACCCAGGGCTGACCGCTTCCACTTGGTATGCCCCTGCAAGGATCAGCCTCACATCCTGTCCTCCCTCCTCCACAGAGAAGCCAAGCACTGGTATTCTGATACGGTGATTGGGGGGGGGGGGCGGTGCCTGGTCAGTGTTCACCCCATAAGACGTAGGGATATTTTCCCCTCATTTTTTTTGGGGGGGGGGGGAGGAGTGTCTTATGGTGCGAATAATAGGATTTTTGTACTCACCGTAAAATACATTTGAGTTCATGGACGGACACAGCAGCCTTTGACCTTAGGGTTATATCCACTTCCTTTAGGAGAGTTAGGCAGCTCCTCCCAGGGGGCATGGTTCCCCAGGTATAACCCACACCCTGCCTCAGCAGCCCCACTTCGTAACAAGCAGTACAAACAAAGGAGGGGTGGGTGCTGTGTCCGTCCATGAACTCAGAGAAATGGATTTTACGGCGAGGACAAAAATCCTATTTTCTCTTCCGTTCATGGACGGACACAGCAGCCTTTGACCTTAGGGACGTCCCCAAGCAGTGTCAAAAAAATTTGAGGGGGTGGGAAAACAACACAGCAAACCAAGCTTACACCCCAAACAAAACCAGAGTTACTCAACAGAGGAGCTCCAACCTTAAACTGCCACCTGTAACACCTTGCGGCCGAAGGAGACATCAGAAGATGCACTCACATCCACCTTGTAAAACTTTGAAAAAAGTGGATCGACGACCAGGTCGCTGCCTTACACACCTGTAACACAGAGGCTTGATGTCGGAAAGCCCAAGAGGCACCGATCGCCCTGGTCGAATGCACCGTAACCTGAAAGGGAGGCGCCCGCCCCTTTAGGGCATAGGCCTGAAGCACAACCTGTCTGATCCACCTAGAAATGGAGACCGCCAGACCTTAGGGAGGGGGTGCTTTTTACCCCCCTTCTGGCCACTAGCCGCTTCAAACCTGGCGAGAAACGCCTCCAGAACAGCTGACATTGCCTCAACAGATGTGGCAGGGGTAAGGGCATCAAGGGTTAACTCAGACATGTTTGGGGCAGAAGTACCTGGTTCAGGCTCCATAATGCCCCACCGCTGTGTCACCCGGGACTGCAAGGCAGAACCACCCACCGGTCACCTCCTGGCTGCCAAAAACAGAAGTAGAGGCCCCCAGGGAACTCACCACCCCATCCGGTGCAGCGCGAGCTGAAAAAACCTGAGGTGTGCACTGAAGCTGGCTGCGCTGCGTCTGTCACCTTGGAGATTCGCGTTCTTTTGCAGCGGTAAAACAGCCACACAAGGCCAAGAGAAATCAAAGATGGCCACCGTTTGAGGGGGGGAAAAAAACACCAGCAGGCTACAGGAAAATGGCCGAGCTATGTAAACAGCGACCATGGCAAAATGGTGGCCGTTGCGCAGTTTAAAATACCCGCAGTGACGCAGCACACAGTAACACCTCACAGTAAAAAACACAGCCCCACGCATACACCGGTGGCAGTAAGAGACCCCGGGAGGCACCTCCCTCACAGCCGCTACCCAGTATGGGGAGGGAGAGAGGAAAGCAGGGCGGACCCTCAGTCGACCTCCCCAGGGAAAACACCAGCCATACCACCTTGCCAGGGCAAGGGGCCACTACTTACCCGTCCTGCGACCACCGGCTGGAGGTATCTCAGACAGAACTAACGGCATGGCTGTCGGCCAGACACACTGACAAGGCCATAGAGACCGGTCATGTGTGTGTCCTGGAACATGTAGTTCCCCGGCCGACCCTGGAGCAATGGGGCCTGTCATGGACGACCCAGAGCGGAGGGCCGGCACACGCTCGATGGCTGAACATGGGGGGACTACAAGAGTCAAGACCCAGCCTGTCACCCAGTCGGCAGTTGATAAAAGAATGCCAGGATTCAAAAAATGCAGGAATAAAATAAAAAGCGGAAAAAAAAAAAAATCTCGAGTACAGGGACTCCAGAGTGCCTGTCTTCTCCTGACATTAGGCAGAAAGAAACTGGGGCTGCTGAGGCAGGGTGTGGTTTATACCCAGGGAACCACACCCCCTGGGAGGAGCTGCACTGAGGAAAGTGTTATCACTTAAAGTGCTTTTTTTCTGCCTAACTCCTAAAGGAAGCGTATATAACCCTAAGGTCAAAGGCTGCTGTGTCTGTCCATGAACGGAAGAGAAATATGTTTTTTCAATGCAGTTTTAAAACTACATGGAGCTTAGAACTGCACCACATTAAACATGCATACAACTTTTTTTTAAAGGGGTTGTAAACGTGAAAAACATTGGACAGTACCGGCCCCCCCATTTTACTTACCTGACCCCTCAAAAGTCCCATGCTCGTCCATTCTCCTCGGTTCTCAGCCTGGCCGTTGATTGGCTACACTGGATGGATTGAAAGCAGCGCAGCCATTGGCTGGTGCTGCTGGCAATCACATCCAATGATGTGGCATGCCAGGGCTGAGTGATACAGTCCGTGACTATGGCCGCCGCTGTAACACAGGAGCGTGCCCGCAAGAGCTTTCCACCACAATGCGAGCTTGCATGAAGGTGGAAAGCTCTTGGGGGGGAGCCAAGACAGCCACCGAGGGATCCCAGACGTGGATCAGGGCTACTGTGTGCAAAACAAGCCGCACAGTGGAAGTATAACATGTTTGTTAAAAAAAAATTACTTTAGTGATCCTTTAAATGCATGTGTGAACAACATCCATAGAAAAACAAGATTCCATTGTCATGTGAATCAATGCATTCTGGAAATTTGCAGCGGCGTGAAACAGGGCTAAATCTAGTAGACATTTAGAGGGGCTGCCACTTCCCATATGGGAGTATGAAGATCTGTGCAGCCATATGTGCTCTGAAAGACCAGAAAGAACAGAAGGTTGACGGACCGATTTAGAAGGTTAGCCTGAGTTCAGTGGAGCCGCAGCATGAAATGCAGATGAGCCTCTGATCAAGCCCTCACTGTATCATGATAGTTTAGAGCTCAGTTGGTCTAAGCCCTGTTGAGAGCAGATATAGGTGGAGTTCCAATTTGTACAACAGCACAGTGGGCACCCAATCATGGAAACTGCACAGCAGCAGATGGGGAGGCTTCTGGTAGACCTGTGCCACCTCCCCTTACAATACTTTGTGCACAGTTCACCCCACAGTGCAGTTCTAGCAAAGCAGATACAAAATAAAAAGCTATATATGCAGCTGTGAGTACATTACTGTTAATTCTGGCCCCAATCCTGTACAATCAGAACTTCTTTAAGCGGGTCTCCTTCAAAATAGCAGCATTGAACGCTACTCCTCTGAAAAGCAGCAAGGAGGCAATTTGTCACCTCCGCAGCATCTGTTTTAATCTCCTAAAGGCAGCACAATGCAGTTGGTTACAGCATGGCACCATTCACCCCAATGAGATGCATTCAGCAGGCAGTAGAGCCCGTCACACTAGTGGGTAAAATTTCTGCAGCACAGTACAAACCTGGTCATTGCAGCTAAACGAGGCAGTCCTAAGGTGGTAAAACTGCTCAACTGCATGGTTTTGTGATTTCCCCCAACCTAATGTGTAAATGAGGCATTAAAGTAGGGTGCCTGAAGACAGATTTTTTTTTTTTTTTTAAGCACATGTTGATTTACTGTAACTGAAGCACTCAGAATCTGGCGCAGCTGTACATATGGTAGCCAGCTTGTTCAATTAGGTTGCCAATACAACTGAATCAGATTTGTTATGCTGCAGATTTTGCACTCTAGTTTTAGTAAACATCCAGTGACAAAAAAATAAAAAGTTATAAAAACTAGATGCAAAATAGTATGTACTTCAGAGCCAATGCACATATATGTACGATTATACACAATTGCAAGGCTTTCTCTGATTGGTGGAGGGTTGGGCAGATTGTCATACTTTCCACCATTTCCAGTCATAGCACTTTAAAGTGGAGTTCCACCCATAAATATAACATTACATCAATAGTTTAAAAAATATGTCATTAGTCCTTTACGAAAAAAAATGTTTTTTTAGATGCCTTCAAAGTGTTGTTGCTAGGCAGAATAGTTAATCTTCCCACTTCCTGCACCTAGGTGCTTAATACACCGCAGACTCCTGGAAAGTTACACCCACTACATTCCCAGGAGTCTGTGCACTCCCCAGTCTCAAAGAATCATGTGACTTGGACAGCACAGGTGCTGAAACCTGATCTGACACTGCTTGTGCAGCACTGAGCATGTGCGAGATCTGCAAGGCTAAAATCCAGGAAGTCATAGTCTGGCTTCATGATGCCCACACTTAAGATGGCCCCCAGTCAATTTCTATTTTATAAAGTGTCTAAATGCTGTAACACGGACCTTAGTTTACAGACTAACTTTACTAGAATACATTAAGCTTGTGTATTACAGGGGTATTTATATTTAAAAAGTGAAATTGTGGCCGGAACTCCGCTTTAAAGTCCTGACGTGGTTAGACCACACTAGATCATGAATACAGCAGGTCTCTACGATAAAAGCTATGAAAAACATTGGTTTATTAAATAAAGTTGAGGCGTGGCAGTTGGAGGGGTTCTGTGGCTGGCTTATGGTTTGCCAGTGTCCTACTGTAGGTAGTCAACTTGAGTTGTTGACCTCCTGTATCCTCAATGGACAAAAGATACACAGCATTTAGTCCTTGTAGTGATGGGGCATCTCCACAAAAGCAAGCACTTTTCCTGGGAGAACTCTATGCTCTGAACAAAAGCACATGCGAAGTGCAAGATATGGCTGGCAGTATAAGCCCACAAATGGGACCATAAACAGGTTCCAAAGAACTGAGGGTAAAAATGGAACAGCAAGATTACATAACCAGGTAGTAGGGAAACAAGACATTCTACTCCAGACTTGCATTTTACTGGTGCCACAGGCCATTATTAAATTTCTTCCAACACCCATGCCCTCAATTAGGAGGCATGTCTGAAAAACCAGTGTGCCCCACCCACTCTACCTCCACCTGAGCAGCTTTGGAACCAGGAAATGTGGCACCAAGGAGGCAAGATCCTAGCTGTGACACTTGACTGCTTGTCAAGACCTTGCACATCCTAGTTTCATCTATCCACAGCTAGGGGGTTGCAGGGAAGGACCCTGGCTGAGTTTCAGTTCCAAACAATGTGTATTCTCTTCCCTGTATGGCAGACACCCAAACTGACCAGTTCTGTAAGAGGCATTCCTTTTATTTACTGCAATAGGTTTCCTGTTCCCAGTGAGTAGGCACCTTGCATGTCATCTTTGAACACAATTTGGTGTCTGTAGCAGGCTATATCTGCAATCCGATTAGCAAAATATGACTACAGAAAGGAAGACAGGTTTATCCTCAGCACAGAATATTTAACCATCTGGATATTTTAATGCATTTTTTGCAAAGTGGCAGAATACATTTTAAAATTAGTGTTTGAATACCCAGGGGAGGATCTTCAGTTATTTATATTTCTAGATTACAACATTGTATTCAGTGTACAGGACTGTACAATGACTGAAGTCACAAAAACAGTACAAACTTCTGTATCTAAGTTTTACCATTTTTAATGAAAGGACTTTGGAAATATGGTACATTTTCCTTGACAACACAACATTTCTTGGGAGCCACAGTAAAATAAAGTTTACAGCTGTTCACGTGAATGTTGACATTCCCAGGCTCATTTACATGGCGAATAAGATCAGGAAAGCAACCATCAAACAAAACAGACCCATAGCTTCAGACAGAGCAAATCCCAAGATGGCATATGAGAACAACTGCTGCTTCAAGGAAGGATTTCTAAGGGAACAAAAAAAAAAAAAAAAGTTATTAAAACAAACCTTTGGAAAATATATTGAGATGCAGTACTGTTAAAGTAGCATGTTTGCACATATTATAATAGCCCATTATGACGCCCGAAATATCCTACATCTTTTAAGTGCAATAATGGACTTTTACACCTTCCAAAAAGCCTAATAGGCGTTGATAACATTAATGACCAGCTGTAGATTCAAAGCAGGTTTTATACTGTATACCACAGTCTTACATTGTGGACTTGACACTCCAGAAAGGTACCCATCACTGTTGATTCAGGCCAAGGACAGGTTGACAGCTGCTAAAAACTACTACATGGGAGGGTAGATTAAACTAAAAAAATGACAGGGAACCCAAACAGGGATTAGACCGAGGGCTCTAGCAGTGAACAAGGCAGATGCACACTCCTCCAGAAATTTAAAGCAAAGACCATTCCAAATTGGCAACTTGTCAGAAGCCTGTACTGCAGGAAATAGACCATCTTCTCCTGCAAATGCCAGTTATCTGACATGACAACCAATGATCTTAAGCAAAATTGACCGAAGCTGACTTATGCACCTTCCCCACCCCCCCCCCCCCCTCCATGCCAGAGTCCATTCTGCCTTGGCAAAGATCCAGCACTTCCTGAAGAGAAGAGACCAGGCCTGCCAGTTTCCCTGGGGCAGGAAGATGGCAAACACTGGTACCACCCAGCTTTGCCTGTTCAGAATAGCCTGCCATTTCAGCACGGAGGACTGTTGCTAAAGCTCACATGGGACGTCACAAAAACACCTTACCGATATATCAGTATTAATCTGAACAAGTCCTCAAACTGAAAATGTTAAGTGGATTTCATAAAATTGGGCTTGTGTGCACTTTCACCATAGGTCCCTTAAGGATGTTACCTTTAGCAGCATACCATCTTACTATGCAGGACCCCCTACTGCTGGGACAGCCCACAGGAGGTTCCTCTCCCGAGGCCTTAAATCAGCATGATTGTGTGGGGCTCCGCCCAGTCACATCATTGATTCACAGAAATCTGAATAAACCAAGTTGCACCTGTCACTGCAGCAGAAGGCTTTTAGTTCTCAATGAACTACAAGGGTGCTGATGGGCACCCTTATAGTTCCATGTACACTTTCTCCCATCTTTAAAACCGACAGCCCATATGGAGACACAGGCAAGAAAGCTGGAGGGAGTGTCTGCATCTGCAATCCGATTGTGCTACATGCATTCTGAAAAATGTAAAAGTACTTGGGCTTAAAGTGCAAGGATCAAATGCGGGAACTAGAATGTACAGGCTGAAGCAGCAGCGTGGTTTTGAAATGCATTCCAGCATTTTCCTACTACACAAGGTGGCTTCATACCCTAGGCTCTGTGATCCAGCCATCACTTCAGGTTTTCAGTGACAGCAGTTCTGCTTCCAATCCACTACCTTGCTAGAGGCAAGGCATCCTGGTTGTGCGTCTGATCTGTCCCAGAGGCTACCCGGCTCATGCTTAATTTTATCTTTGAGTGCTTTATTTTCTTAAGTTACACTTTACATGCTACACTGTATTTGTGCTTGATACCCCTTCCCAACTGCCTTATAGATTGACAGTTTATATTTGCAAAATGTGCCACTTGCTTCAGAACTGCCTAAAATCCTGAAACATTCTTTAAAGCCAAGAAATTAGTTAAAGTGACACTAAAGGTTCACACACACTTTAAATAATAAAGTTCACACATCCCAATCCTCCACACAATAAATAACCCCCTCTGGGAAGCTCCCTTGGTTGTACAGTTTGTGTCCATAGCTGCCGAGTGTAGGACAGCCAATGGCTGTGCTGCCATCAATCCAGTGAAGAGCCAAGAAGCAGTGGAGACAGTGACGTGGGATTGCTCCCACTGAAATTCAGGGCTCAAGTAAAAAATGGGGGGCCAGACAATGCAAGGTGTTATCACCTTAATGCATCCAAAAAAATAAAAAAATAAAAACTTTTAAAACAGACATGTTTTAGAAAGGGCAAGCTAGTTATTCCACTATGGTGACCCAAGCAATGGTGGACACAGGCAGTAAAACAGAACATTCCTCCAACAAGTGAATCCTAAACAGTGGGAAATAGATAATGGCCAAAGCCTTGCAGTATGCACCTTCAGATATACAGCTTGCAAAAATAAGTGGGGACATGGAATGTGCACAAGATGATCTGGTCAGGGTGTCACTCACGAGAAACCTTTATGGAAGAAAAAATAAAAAATCCCTCCATATTCTAGTGCATTGATTTTTCCCAGCCATCTGCCATGTATTTAGAGAACAGTAGTGGACATGAGGTAGAAGTTACCATTGAGGTCAAAAAAATTGGGAAAGGGGAATAACATTAAGGCACTCACATTGGCCCACATCCGAAATAGTAATTCAAAAAAAGAAAAGTTGTACTACACTAGGTAGCGACATGGCGGACTTTAAAGGGCAATCACAGGGACATTTTTCGTCATAAAAATAGAGTTTAATTACAAAATTATACATATACAAATAAATTTCATATCAATAAAATGTTATCCAAAAAACAACATAGATACATATTTGAGCAATAGAACGTCTTGCCGACGCGTTTCGCCTTACGGCTTCTTCTGGACGAGTTGTATGATTTTATAACGAGGTATTGCTACTTGCATGTGTCTGAAAGAAAATTATACACTTATAACATACAGATAACATAAAGACATAATCCAATAAAATATTGAGGGCCAGCATGCAACAAAACCAAATATAGTACCAATTGAGTTGGTGGTCATCCGCATCCATCACAAATCATTGGAGTAGTACCAAAAATGAGTACGTGAGCTGTTAAGACAAAGAAAAATAACCAGAAACAGAAAAGCAATATATACCTCAATGTATATATAACTCTATATAGGTGTGGACACTATGCGCACATGTGCGTGCATATTATTATGTTTGAGCAAACAAAGGAAAACCTACCCAGGTCTGCCCTTTATTGTGGACAGTGCAGTGTGGCTACCTAGCGACGGAATCTATTTTCCCTCCAGGTTCTTCCCACCTGTCTTCTGCCTTGCTGGTCCCGGTTGTTGCCTTTTTTTACACTAATTTTGAGGTAAATTAGCCATCTTTGACATTTGATATTTAACAACCTTTTGGTTGCTATCTATATACCTTCATCCTGTCCCAGTATATGCACAGATATATTTACTTGCTCTTTTTTCTCTCAGAACCTACTACCATTGTGGCTCCCTATACCATCAGGAGATCTTTCTTTCCTCCTTCTACCTGGGTAGGTTTTCCTTTGTTTGCTCAAACATAATAATATGCACGCACATGTGCGCATAGTGTCCACACCTATATAGAGTTATATATACATTGAGGTATATATTGCTTTTCTGTTTCTGGCTATTTTTCTTTGTCTTAACAGCTCACGTACTCATTTTTGGTACTACTCCAATGATTTGTGATGGATGCGGATGACCACCAACTCAATTGGTACTATATTTGGTTTTGTTGCATGCTGGCCCTCAATATTTTATTGGATTATGTCTTTATGTTATCTGTATGTTATAAGTGTATAATTTTCTTTCAGACACATGCAAGTAGCAATACCTCCTTGTTATAAAATCATACAACTCGTCCAGAAGAAGCCGTAAGGCGAAACGCGTCGGCGAGACGTTCTATTGCTCAAATATGTATCCATGTTCTTTTTTGGATAACATTTTATTGATATGAAATGTATTTGTATATGTATAATTTTGTAATTAAACTCTATTTTTATGACGAAAAATGTCCCTGTGATTGCCCTTTAAAGTCCGCCATGTCGCTACCTAGTGTAGTACAACTTTTCTTTTTTTGAATTACCATTGAGGTGTTGCTTGGTATGGACACCGGGTTAAAGGATAAATTCACCTTTTGGAAAAAGCTACATGTTCCCCTCGCCTTGTGACAGCAGTACAGGGAAAGTTTCCAGTACAAGCTGTTACTTTTTGAAAAGAGTGCAGAGCTCTGCCCACACAGCCTTGTCACTCAAGAGTTTGGTGAATGAATAAACTACAAGTACCACCATTCTTTGCAGCGGTCAGCTTGTAGATTTCAATGAACTACCATGACACTGTTGAGCACTGGTAGTGAGAGTCTTCCCATCAGTGTGAAACGGCCTGCCTGATGTACGAGGTGCAGGCAAACAGATTACACTCAGTCTGCAGGAGACCTGCATGGCACCAGTGATCTACGTTGTAAAGGTGAACTTATCCTTCACATAAAGTTCATATAAATATTCTCAGGATGCTTGGTAGCAAAACTTTTAAAGCCAACTTCTACATATATACCTGGGATTTAAATACTCAAGACTTGTTATACCCAAAAGGTAAAGTGGCAATTTAAACTGTTAAGACAGTCCAATACCAGCAATTGTATTCACCATAGAAAGAAACAGTTGCTCAAGTTATGTGCTGTTGTCATGGCCACAGTCATTTTGCAAGAACCAGCCCTTTATTACCCTTCAAAACATACAGGGCAGGCTTAAAGTGGTTGTAAACCCAAAAAATAAAAAACCCTGCAAGACAAAGGCATAATGAGACAGTATGCATAGCAAACTAGCTCATTATGTATTGCCTCAGATTGAAGTCCTCTTAGGCACCTCTGGCGGCCGACATCTCTTGGCCGACTTTGTAGCTCCGGCGCTGTGACTGTCAGGAGCCACGACGATGTCACTCCCATATGGGAGCCGCAGGTAACCGCACGACGTGCCATTGCTTAAGTGCACATGTGCCAATGACATCGCCACATGCAAACAGGGGGATATCTCCTGCACAGTTCAGGAGATATCCAGGGTAGCTACAGGTAAGCCTTAACCACTTAAAGCGGAGTTCCACCTAAAAAAAACAAAAAACAAAAAAACAAAAGGAACTTCCGCTTAATCCACTCCTTCCCCCTTACATGCCACATTTGGCATGTCATTTTTTTGGGGGGGTCAGGAGGAGTGGGACTTCCTGGCCCACTTCCTCCTTCCGCCGAGGGGCTGGTAAGGCGATTAGCTTAATCGCCTTATTGCAGCCCCTCCCTGTAGACGAGCGCCTGTGCAATCGGACGGCGCCGCTCACGCATGCGCAGTGGGTGCCCGGCCGTGAAGCCGAAAGCTGCCACTGCCGGGTGCCCACACTAGGAATGAAGACGCTGGCCGGCGAGGGAGGGCGAGGAGCGGAGCCCCGGCCTGCGCGTCGCTGGAACCGTGGAGCAGGTTAAGTGTCTTTATTAAAAGTCAGCAGCTACAAAATTGTAGCTGCTGGCTTTTAATAAACACTTAAAAAAAGGCTGGAACACCCCTTTAAGGACCACCTCCTGCACATTTACATTGGCACGTACCTGTACGGTGTCCCACGATCAGTCATAGGATCTGAACAGGGAGAGGAGTGTGTAAACACATCTTCCCCGTTTTTCACAGTGGCAATGTCACTGATCGTCTGTTCCCCGATATAGGGAAAGGCGATCAATGATGTCACATGTCCAGCCCCACCCCCTACAGTTAGAAACACATAAGGTCAATTAACCCCTACAGCACCCTTTAGTGGTTAACTCCTACAGCGCCCCCTAGTGGTTAACTCCTAACTGCAATTGTCATTTTCACAGTAATGAATGCATTTTTGCTGTGAAAATGACAATGGTCCCAAAAATGTGTCAAAATTGTCCCATGTGTCCGCCATAATGTCGCAGTCATGGAAAATAAAAAAGCTGATCGCCACCATTAGTAGTAAAAAAAAAATGCCATAACACCATCCCCTATTTTGTAAATGCTATAGATTTTGCGCAAACAAATCGTTAAACGCTTATTGCGATTTTTTACCAATAATATTTAGAATACGTATTGGCCTAAATTGAGAAAAAAAAAAAAGGTTTATATCTTTTTTGGGGGTATTATAGCAAAAAGTAAAAAAGTTTCTTAAATTGTCACTCTATTTTTGTTTATAGTGCTAAAAATAAACTGCAGAAGCAAGCTCTATTTGTGTGTGGGGGCACGCTGAAATGCCTCTATACAAGTCCACTGACAGCAAATTAACATGCTAAAACTTATACTGCAGTAAAATTAACTTGCCTTGCATAACCAATAATGAGACTTCCAAAAACTGTTCCAATACCAGCACCAGAGCCAGCCACACCGACTGTGGCAGCACCAGCACCAATGAATTTAGCAGCAGTATCAATGTCCCTGCTGACTGCACTGGTCTGAAATCCCCTTAGTACCAGCTGCATGCATGGATTTTGTGTCCCACTGAGGAGTGCGTTTCCCTAAAAATAAAAACATAAAATTAAATTATTCCATTGGCATAAGTACATGTAGCTTCTATCAGTCACTTCTCAAACATCTGCAGATCAGGGTTTGGTTTATCATAAGAGGCTGAAGTAATGTCCTTGAATTAACCCAATGACCTGCAACAGAATGCCCTTCAAAGTTAAGCCGCCTGTATAACTGAAGGCAGCGCTGTGGACTGCTAGCACTGAAGTCTGACAGTTACTGAAGCTTCAGAGGTCAGCAGAATTTCTACATGTCATTCTGCAGAGGTTATACTCAGGTGTGACAGTTCAGACATCAAGCAAGGTGATCTATAGCAGTGATGGTCAACCCTGTCCTCATGGCTCACCAACAAGCCAGGTTTTATGCATTATCTTGGGGAGATGCAGACTAGACAACTGCAATCACAGAGCAGCACATGATATCACCTGTGATGCATTTCAGTTATCTTGCAAACCTGGCCTGTTAGTGGGCCCGGAGGACAGGGTTGATGGCCACTGATTTATAAGACACCTAATCTGTTCTTTTAGAACACCTGACTACCAAGAAGTTACAAAAAAAACAAAAAACACACGACTCCACTTACCTCTCCAGTTCGGACCTCTGGCCGGGACAGAACTGATGCAGAAAGCGGTCTGTACAGAGCCTTGGACCCAGCCCGGATCTACAGACAAAAAAAAAAAAAGCAATTTTACTCATCACTAGCATAGATAACACTAACAATTTACATACTGTCCATTCACTTCTGTCAAGCTTACAATCAAGTCCCCATCACACACTCTACTAGGACAGGAGCCAGTTAACCTTGCAGCACATCATTGGAGTGCAGGAGGAAACAAAAAGCAATCTTTATGCAGACAAGTGTCCAGACTGGGATTTAACACATGGACCTTGGTGCAGCAAGGAACTAAAATGCAAACTCAATGCAGACCAGTGTCCTGGCTGGGATCTAAACTGAGGACACCAGTGCTGAAGGGCATTATAATACAAACTATGCAGACAAGTGTAATTTTGGAAATTTAAACCAATGACTTTGTGCTGCAAGGCCCTATATTGAAATCACCATGCAGACAGGTGTCCTGACTGGGAGTCACCAGTGCTGAAGGGCATTATAATGTAAACAAGTGTCCTGACAGATTAAAACCAAGGATTACAGTGCTGCAATGCAGTATAAGGCACACTCCATGACTGGGATTTAAACCAGTGACCCCAGTGCTGCAAGGCATTATAATGCAAACTGCATGCAGACAAGTGTCCTGACCCCCAATGCTGAACAGGCATCACAATGCAAATCCAATGCAGACAGCGCCCCGCAATGCTCAATGTCAAGAGGAGTCAGCCAACAGATCGGCCTTCAGAGATGAAAAATCACAAATCAATATAAAGAGTTTAAGGAGGGAAGGTGTAGAATGCACACCGCGCCACCACATCCAATCACGGCCCAGCCCTTCACCCCGCAGAGCGGATCCTGCACTGCCATGTCCTTGGCCTCCTCTAAGGTCACACAGGCCGGCTGCAGGCCGCTGACACGGGCAGGGAGTGTGCGGATCCTCCATGGCCGGGCCCCGGTCTTCAGTGAAGGGAGGAGGCCGGAAGGAGGCTGCGCGGCCCGTGTGCGGGAAGACATTGACTTTGACCTACACAGGCCGGGCGCAGCGGACTAGGCCCAGAGGCGGCTACTCACCAGAGAAGGGGTAGAGACGAACTTCGCACAGGCATACATGATGGAGGGAGGTGTGTGGGTGTCCTTTAGCAGGTGTCGGATCACGGCTCAGCCCCTCTGCGGAGAAAGAACGGAGAGAATGACTGACACAGAAATACACACAACACCCGGCTAATATCACCCGCCGCCCGGAGACTGAAGGAGGCTCTACCGCTAGCCTACACCGGGGATACCAGAGGGAGCTCCGGGAGGAAGGATGAGGGCGGATTAACCGAGTTCCAGGGCCTACTCGTCTCACTGCTCTTACCGGCACCAGAGGTCGTACTGAACGGAGAACACCACGCAAGCGCGTCACGCTCTTTATAAAGAGAACCCGGATGGAGGGAGGAGAACCCACTCAAGGTCACTTTGTAACAGCTTTATTGAGACTCCGGGCCGCGCACACTGCGCTTCTACTGGCTGAGGCAGGGAGGACTTGTGGGAAGAAGTGTGTGAGTGACCTTACTGTCACATGAATCCTGAGGCTTCCATTTCCTCATACATTGTCACCATTATACTACAAGGACTTCTCCATTCCCAGCTGTATACTGATAGGAAACATTGTTGAAAATTTACTGGAAAGTCATGAATTCAAATATTAACAATGATATACATAATACTACAAATAATCAGAATCTGCAGCAGCTGCGCAAAGCAACCAATCCACTTTTATCTTCTGCTTGTTCAGTTAAAACTTTGAAAATAAAAGCTGGAAGCTGGTTGGCTGCTGTGCACAGCTGCTCCAGTCTTATTAAATCCCTCTCAATGCATTCTGCTAACTTTAGGTGGTTAATACATATACATATACATTTATGTGGTTACTACATATACACGTTACATGTACAATACACATACATATACATATATTAGATAATATGGTGTGTTTCAAAAAGAATGACCTTATTTAAAATAGTTATATTTAATATTTAAAATTTGTTACATAACAAACTATTAAAGCGGGAAACTTTAGCCATAACAACTTGATAAAAACAAATGTTCTTTAGCAAGGATCATACATTCCACATTAATACTTATGCTACCAAAATTGGTGTGTGCTGCAAATTGTCTGCAGCATTGCTCTTGTCTCTTCCTGCTGGAGGCTGCCATTTTGCTGAAGCCCAGAGTTAGATAGGGTTCCCACCTTTCCAGGATTTACACAGACAGTCCGGGTTTTGAGTCATTTGTCTGAAACATTATTCAGACCAGGCTGTGGCTCCCCAAGTAACCAAGACAGTCACACACAAATCTGTTGCTGTCCAGGAGCTTTAGGCGGCTGTCTGGGGGCAGGTTCGACATCGCTGGGGAGCAGGGCGATGATGTCAGCAAGAGCAATTTGGCCACATCCACTGATTGCTAGGGGCATGCTATGCGCACTGCATTACAATTCTCTTTGGGCCACTCAAAGGTGTCCCAGGCCACCAAAGTGTTGGGGTTTGGCTTGAAGAAAAGGTGGCAACCCTAGCGCAGGATCACTTCAGGCTGGCCCCATTTTGCATGTATAGATATGTAAATATATAGATATGTAAAACGTTAAAAATAAGTGTCTACTGTGTAAAATCCAGTAATACGCTGTCTCACCATTCTCTGCACATGCTCAGTTGCTCGCAATTTTAGGTATTATTTAGACACTGCAGAGTTTGTAGAGGCCAATCTGCTAACAGACTTAACAACAAACCTACAGTCCCTGTCTTGTTTGCACCGCCTGTATACTGCTGTTCAAAGTATATAGGGCCAAAGGGGCCGGTAATGACCTGGGGGAGGGGGGGGGGGAACCCATGCTATTTTTCTCAATGATTTTCATCCATATTGCAGGGACCAGACATCGCATTAAAGCCACAAACAGTTTTAAATGACGTTTTTTCCTATAGTAATGTCATTTTGTGCAGGGACAGTTCTAAACACGTGCCACCTCACAGGCATACGATAGACACCCAGCAGGTACGATATTTAAAGGATTTTTTTCACTTTAAGCTTTATTAAAATCACTGCTCCTGAAAAAACGTCAGTTTTTAAAACTTTTTTTTCCATTGATACATGTTTTACGACAATAACTTGTACATTAGCCTTTAAAATTATCACTTTTGATTTCGAACATTCGAGCCCTATAGACTTCAATGGGGTTCTAAAGTTCACGCCAACGATCGGTCCGTTCGAAGGTTCTGGTGCGAACCGAACGGGGGCAGGGCTGTCTTAATGAGAGGGCACACCAGGGCACTGCCCAGGGGCCCCAGCTGCATGGGGGGCCCCTGCACTCTCCCCAAAGCATAGATATCTATGGTGTAGAGGGGTAAGAGTGCTGGGGGGATATCTGGGGAGTAGAGGGGGTCAGAGTGCTGGGGGGATATCTGGGGAGTAGAGGGCTCAGAGTGCTGGGGGGATATCTGGGGTTTAGAGGGGTCAGAGTGCCGGGGGATATCTGGGGCGTAGAGGGGTCAGAGTGCTGGGGGTATATCTGGGGTGTAGAGGGGTCAGTGTGCTGGGGGGATATCTGGGGAGTAGAGGGGGTCAGAGTGCCAGGGGGATATCTGGGGCGTAGAGGGGTCAGAGTGCTGGGGGGATTTTTGGGGAGTAGAGGTGTCAGAGTGCTGGGGGGATATGTGGGGTGTAGAGGGGTCAGAGTGCTGGGGGGATATCTGGGGTGTAGAGGGGTCAGAGTGCTGGGGGGATATCTGGGGAGTAGAGGGGTCAGAGTGCTGGGGGGGATATCTGGGGTATAGAGGGGTCAGAGTGCTGGGGGGATATCTGGGGAGTAGAGGGGTAAGAGTACTGGGGGGATATGTGGGGTGTAGAGGGGTCAGAGTGCTGGGGGGATATCTGGGGTGTAGAGGGGTCAGAGTGCTGGGGAGTAGAGGGGTCAGAGTGCTGGGGGGGATATCTGCGGTGTAGAGGGGTCAGAGTGCTGGTGGGATATCTGGGGAGTAGAGGGGTCAGAGTACTGGGTGGATATCTGGGGAGTAGAGGGGTCAGAGTGCCGGGGGGATATCTGGGGCGTAGAGGGGTCAGAGTGCTGGGGGGATTTTTGGGGAGTAGAGGTGTCAGAGTGCTGGGGGGATATGTGGGGTGTAGAGGGGTCAGAGTGCTGGGGGGATATCTGGGGTGTAGAGGGGTCAGAGTGCTGGGGGGGTATCTGGGGAGTAGAGGGGTCAGAGTGCTGGGGGGGATATCTGGGGTGTAGAGGGGTCAGAGTGCTGGGGGGATATCTGGGGAGTAGAGGGGTCAGAGTACTGGGGGGATATCTGGAGTGTAGAGGGTTCAGAGTGCTGGGGGGATATCTGGAGTGTAGAGGGTTCAGAGTGCTGGGGGGCATCAATCTAGCAGCTTTGTCACTTTATGTATGTAGTATTTGCTGTACAGAATGATTGTTCATGTTGTTAGTGCAGATCTCCACCCAAAAGGGGAAGCTGCGCTTGTCTGCCACCTACCTACTTGATGTCTGTTTACCTGCACTGTCTCCATTGTAGGGGCCCCAGAGCATTACTTTGCCCAGGGGCCCATTATGCTATTAAGACGGCCCTGAAAGGGGGGGTGTTCGGCTCATCCCTATTCAGGTGTATAACTTTGTTCAGAAACACTCCTGCTTCCAGCAACATAGCTTTCGTCGCCACTCTAGCCAGAGTGGGTATTGTGCACATGGATAGGCCTCTCTCACTAACCTAGCAGCCAGGATGTCACACGGAAACTTGGTAAAGTCTCTGCCACAGACCTTCCCAAAGATGGAGATATATTCGGTCCAGAATCCTCTCAGCACAGGATTAAGCACCTGGATCTCCCTTAAATAAATTCTTGTGAACTCAGAACTGACAGGCGACCATCACTCAGCCTCTCAGTAATAGTGGGTCCTTCGATGACGTTCTAGGCCTCTCCTGAGATACCAGCCTCTTGCTCGGTGCTCTCCAAGACAGGTTCTTCATCGAGTGGCTTCCTCCCTCAGGACGGACAGCACAGGACCACTCTGCAAACATAGACCCAGTCTGACTACCAGGCCTACTTAGTAGATCACAACCCCAGACCAAACGTGGTCCCGGAGCCAGGAACACTAGAACACGCACCCCGGCCAGAAGGGCCACACATAGGGGGTGGTGGGACGACAGACCCAGGATCGATGATGACCCCGGACTAATGACGTCTGTCCCTTAAGTACTCCTCCCCAGCATGCACAGCGGGACGATCAACTCCCTCTGATTGGCTGCTGAAGGGAAACACCCAAAACACCTTGACCTGACTGCTGCCACCCTTGGCCTGGAGTGATAACGACACCCCAGATAACAATAGTGGTCACTTACAGTACAGTCATGGCTGGAACAGAGGCCCATATTTTGTGAAAAATCATACAGTCTGAGTCAACTAACTCTCAGACTACCCTCTAAATTTAAAGCAGCGCCGGCTAGAAAGTAGCAGGCCGCTACAAATGTACTGTGTACACCACCAGAAGTGTAGTAGCAACTGCACTATGGCATTTCCGCGAACGCCCCATAATGTTCGCTGTTCGGCAAACGGGTGAACACCCGATGTTCGAACTTATGTTCGATCCGAACATCGAGCTCATCCCGAGTCATGACCCTTGGCTTCCTTGACCTTGCTCTGTTTACTTGTCTGCCTGATCCTCCGTTACTAACCCAGACCATTCTTTGCCTGCCGCTTCTGCCTGACCAATCCACTGTGTATTACCTGGCTAGTCTGACCTTGCTCCTGCCTGCTGTCTTGCATCTGTGTGCATCTACATCCGCTGCCCCTCAGCGCACCTGCATCCGCTGACCTGTATCCTCAGGGCACCTGCATCTGCTGACCTGCATCCTCAGGGCACCTGCATCTGCTGACCTGCATCCACAGCACCTAGGCGGGTTCTTGTCTCTGTCAGCTGCCATCATCTCCAGGCAAGAAAACTCTGCAGGCACTAATACCTCACTGTGCTCCTATGGTCACTGTCTCAACTCCAGTGACTCTGGAGCCAGGGCTGTATGAGAGGTCTCCCTCTGCATGTCACGCTCACCTCCAAGGTACGTGTCAGTATCAAACAGCCATGCCTGAGCCTGCAAGAGGGACCTCCTCCACAGATGAGATTTGCCAACACCTCTCAGCCCTCACTCAAGTGGTGAAATCTCTCTAGGACGGTTATATGCGTTTGGAGGGACAAGTGTAATCACTGGCTACCACTGCAAATACTCCTACTAGCAGGACACCAACATAGGTTACTACGGCAACCACTGTAAGGATGCTACCTCCAGAGCCAAGGGTCCCCATTCCGGAGAGATTTTCTGGGGACCGAAATACGTTTCGATCATTCCGCAACACATGTGAATTGTATTTTTCATTACAACCTCTGACGTTTTTCCTGGAAACCACCATTGTGGGGTTCATCATTTCTCTACTGCAGGGTGAACCTCAGACCTGGGCCCATCGCTTGCTTGAAGAACGCCATGTTATGCTGGACTCTTTGTCATCCTTCTTCAATGCCATGTCACTGTTATACGATGACCCACAACGGACTTCTACTGCAGAGGCTGCCCTCCATGCACTCCAGCAAGGCCGCAGAGCGGTTGAAGACTATGTTACAGACTGCAGACGCTGGAGCGCAGATACCCAGTGGAATAACGCAGCCCTGCAGCACCAGTTTTGCCTTGGCCTATTTAAAAGCTTAAAGGATGAACTGGCCTGGGTCGGTATACCAAACTCACTGGAGACTTTTATTACTCTGACCAGATAGACCGACGCCTTCGGAAGACAGAGAAAGCTACCCAGAAGATCCGTCCAACCTGGATGTTATCCCGAGTGTCCGCTCACCGCGCTTTCACCAGTCCTGTCTCAGTCAATCCTATACCAGTTAAACAGACACCAAATATCCCTGAGCCTGAACTTGAATTAATGAGACCCTCATTATCTGCGGGTGACAGAACAACCTTTGCCTGTACTGTGGGGGGGCCGGCCACTATGTCCAGCAAAGTTCCGTAGATGTCTATCTATCTCTACATCCAGTTATCCAGCGTCCTCTGCCAACACTACGGACCTGTCTCTTCCCATCTCATTTCAGCTTCCAGTAAGACCTGTGCCAGTTACTGCAATAATTGACTCTGGGGCATGTAGTTGTTTTATTGACCTGAACTTTGTAAATCAACAACTCATCCCACTCCGAACCAGGGCCCAAGGACTCTCCATATTTCTGGCAGACGGGTCCCATATCAAGTCTGGTCTGGTGACCCAGGAAACCCCTCCACTACCTGTGATCACTTCTACAGACCATAAGGAACTGCTGAGTCTGCAATTGCATCCCCTCTGTTTCCAGTCATCTTGGGCCTAGCCTGGCTAGAGGCCTACAATCCACAAATTGATTGGGGCTCCGTAAATATCATGTTTCAGTCTTCCTATTGTCAAGAACACTGCCTGCCCATACCTCCCAAGGTCTCTTGCCCTCTGCTGTGCATTGAATCTGATTCAGAGATACGCTCAATAGTACCTGAGCCATATCATGAGTTTCTGGATGGATGTGTTTAGCAAATGGGGGGCCGAGGCTCTTTCGCCTCACCACTCATACGACTGTCCAATTGAATTGCTTCCGGAGGCTAAGATCCCCTTTGGATGAATCTTCCCACTATCTGAGCAGAAGTTGGAGGTACTAAAAGAATATGTGGACGGTTCATCCAACCATCTACTTCTCTGGCAGGGGCAGGAATCTTTTTCGTGGAAAAGAAGG
The DNA here is from genome assembly GCF_905171775.1 of Rana temporaria. Taxonomy (NCBI): domain Eukaryota; kingdom Metazoa; phylum Chordata; class Amphibia; order Anura; family Ranidae; genus Rana; species Rana temporaria. The sequence goes on along the minus strand of NC_053494.1, from coordinate 162,865,431 downwards.
ACCACTCTTTACGGCCCTGTGTGGATTACGGGGAGCTAAATAAATACCACCAAAAGAAAGCTCTATTTGTGGGAAGTGAACAAGTGTAGAAGTTACATATCCAAGCGATTAAAAAGACTTGATTCAAATTAAGCCGCGGTTCACACCAGCTGGCTAAAAACGTGATGAGCCTCCGTTCCCAGTAGAATCCTTATTCGGGGACACTAGGGTGGAGCTTTAAGTTCTTGATGTCATCACGTTTTTAGCCAGCTGGTGTGAACTGCGGCTAAGTTTGAATCAAGTCTTTTTAATCTCTTGGATATGTAACGAAGCCTGCAATAAATAACTTTTTACGGGAATACTACACCATGAGAGATTCCTTTCTTCTTCCTTCCCTGTGGTAACCGACTGTTGTTTACGGAGGTCAATTGATTTGGGGGTCTATGGAAACCGCTACTCCATGTACAGCAGCATTCAACTAAGGAAAACACACCATTTATCCCTGTGTCCGAGGGACCCTGGAACCATCCGCAGCGGCTTTGGAACCATCTCCACAGTGTCTAGCTTTGGAATCCATGATCGATCCGTGTGTGGAATAATGAAAGGATTCTTCCAAGAGCAGGTTGGTCCAGCTGGGAGCTTAATATCACCATCGATCAGGTAAGCGGCCATTCACTTATCGTTATAAGGATAGCATTGTATGACATCTATCAACGTACCAGTGATGCTCTGTTTGATATGACATCATCTTCTTAGCAACAATTTTCACTTTTGGCATTTTGTTTTTGCCTTTGTATTTGGACATTGATCACTACACATTTTTCTTTTCCCCTTTTCTCTGGACTATCACCATATTATGCTCATAGCAATGTGACATTTCACTCTTGCACATATATCATTTATTTTGTGTTTTTATTATGGTATTTTTAGATATTTGTTAGATCAGTCACTTACCTTCATTCAACATGTTTTTTGGGTTGCGCATTTTTTAATCACTTTACACCAATTTTCTTTGGGAGCCACGTCGCACGACCGCGCAATTGTCAGTTTAAGCGACGCAGTGCAGAATTGCAAAAAGTGGCCTGGTCTTTGACCAGCGTAATGGTCCAGTGCTTAAGTGGTTAAGCTGCCTTTGCAACTCTAAAGGGACTTTTTACTTCTGCCCCCATCCTGTTTCATCCAGATCCCTCTCTGCCTTAACTACTTGAGGTAGACACCTCAGAAACAACGGTGGAGACAGTTATTTCCCAACGCCAAGGCCTCAAGGATCTTATGCACTCCATAGCCTTCTTCTCCCGTAAACTTTCTTCAACCAAGAAGAACTAAGACGTGGTTGATTGTGAACTCCTGGTCATTAAAGCTGCACTCGAAGAGTGGAGGTATTTGTTAGAAGGAGCAGCACAACCCATACTTATTTACACTGATCACAAAAATCTGGAGTACCTGATGCCGCGTACACACGATCATTTTTCGGCATGAAAAAAAAAGTTGTTTTTCAGCATGTCCAAAAAACAAAGTTTTTCCAACTTCATCATTAAAAACGACGTTGCCCACACACCATCGTTTTTCTAAAATGATGAACAAAGCGCGGTGACGTACAACACATACAACGGCACTCTAAAGGGGAAGTTCTATTCGCCTTTGGGCTGCTTTAGCTGATTCCTTGTTAGTAAAAGACGATTCACGCTTTTTTGTCTGTTACAGCGTGATGAATGTGCTTACTCCCTTATGAATGTTAGTTTTACCAGAACAAGCGCTCCCATCTCATAACTTGCTTCTGAGCATGCGCAGGTTTAAAATGTCGTTTTAGCCCACACACGATCATTTTTTACAACCCGAAAAACGAAATTTTATAAAACGACGTTAAACAATGCAGCATGTTCGAAAAAAAATTTTGTCGTTTTTCAGAAATGGAAAAACTATGTGCAGCCCACACACGATCATTTTAAATGACGTTTTTTAAAAACGATGTTTTTTTCATGCCGAAAAATGATCGTGTATACGCGGCATGAGAGCCGCCAAATGGCTGAAGCTGTGTCAAGCACGTTGGGTGTTGTTCTTCTCCAGATTTTTATTCCATATCACCTACTGACAGGGGTCAAAGAACATTAAGCCTGACTCTCTCTCCTGTATGTTTGATGACCCAAAATAAATCTCAGTTCCTAATACCATTCTATCGGAAGGCAACTTTCTGCTTCTTCAGATGGATCTGATGTCTGGCCTAAAGCAAGCTTCAGGGGGAGTGTCCAGTCCACCGGGAGTTACCTTGATACCCAAGAATGGGTTGCTTTGGAAAAACAATAAAATCATTGTGCCAGAAAATTTCCAGACAAAAGTACTGTGCCTTTGCCACGACCATCCTCTAGCTGGCCATTTTGGGGTACACAAGACTCTTGAATTAATTCAGCGTATGTTAAGTTGGCCGAATCTCGAGAAGAACTGCAAGGAATATGTAAAGTCATGTATCAACTGTACTCAAAACAAGACTGCTAGAACCAAGTCTTGGGGTCTTCTCAGACCACTACCAATCCCTGATAGACTATGGAGCATGATTGCTATGGACTTCATAGTAGACTTACCCCCGTCTGAAGGATATACGGCTGTCTTTGTAGTGGTTGACCACCTTTCTAAGATGGCCCACTTCATACCACTAAAGAATACACCTTCTGCCATGGAGACTGCCCAGATTTTCATCAGGGAAATCGTGAGATTACATGGGGTGCCAACAAACAGAGTGTCAGACAGAGGGGTCCAGTTCTCCTTTCGCTTTTGGAAAGCACTATGCAAGGTCCTGAAGATTGAACTATCCATGTCTTCTGCTTACCATCCTCAGACTAATGGACAGACCGAGAGGACAAACCAGACCCTTGAACAGTATTTCCAGTGCTTCACTACGTTTGTTCAGGATGATTGGGTAGCACTATTACCCTTAGCGGAGTTCGCTTTTAATAATGCCAGTCATTCAGTTACAGTTCAGTATCCATTCTTCGTAAACTATGGATTTCATCCAGTCTTTCTGCCTAAGATTGTCCCTGAGTCTCCGGTTCCAGCAGTACAGAGTACTGTCTATTTTCTGGGTCGCAATAACAAATTGTTGCAGGAAACTATGGTCAAGGCCCAACATTTCTCCAACATCATCGCAAATGCCCTTAACCGCCCCCGAGAACTCTTCAAGCTGGTCACTCAGACTATGAATCCAGCTTGTTTAGCTTGTTTAGAGGCCCCCAATTCTGATTCACAAGAATTTTGCAACGAATTATCGGATTATTTCATTAATAGAATTGAAAAAATCCGTGAAAGTATTCAGCAAAATGGAACCGTCACCAACTCCCCCCCAAATCACAAACCTAATACCCACATAAATCCGTCGCAACCACCAAAATTCACTCTAAAACCCATTTCCATCGATGCCACTAAAAACATCATCGGGACTCTGCGTAATAGCACAGCACCCAATGATATCATCCCCACTTAACTGCTGAAAGAAAGTGCCGATATACTGGTACCAGCTATCACGCAGCTCATTAACCAATCATTCAAGGAGGGCATGGTGCCCACCTTGCTAAAACAAGGTACAATAAAACCAATTCTAAAAAAAACTACCCTCGACCCCAAAGACCCAAACAACCGGAGGCCCATAACAGCTCTAAATGTCTTCTCCAAGGTAATGGAGAAAGTAGTTGTACAACAGCTGCAACTGCATTTAGACACCCATAAATTACTCGATCCGTTTTAATCAGGCTTCCGTCCGGGTCACGGAACAGAAACGGCGCTGCTCAAAATATGGGATGACGCTCTAGAGGCCGAAGACGAAGGAGAATCTTGTCTCCTGATACTGCTGGACCTAAGCGCGACTTTTGACACTGTAGACCACGGACTACTACTGGCTAGGCTAGCTGAAGTAGCCGGAGTCGCTGAATGTGTTTTACCCTGGTTCTCCTCCTTCTTGGAAAACCGATCACAAATAGTGAAACTGGGGTCTTTCACTTCTGAAAAACGTACGGTGTCATGCGGAGTCCCTCAGGGATCTCCCTTGTCGCCCGTATTGTTTAATATCTATCTTCGCCCTCTCTTTGAAATCATCAGTAACCAGAAGTTACTTTACCACTCCTATGCAGACGACACAACTGTATTTCCGCATCTGCAACAAAAAGGATCATTCTCTTGGACTAGAGAAATGCCTCACTCTAATAGATAACTGGATGACAAACAGTTATCTTAAACTCAATGGTTCGAAAACAGAACTTCTCCTGTTTCACGCTAACCGGAAAAATCACCCCGCGTCAACATGGACTCCCCCACCCATTCTGGGTAAAACTATCACCCCTAGCACCAAAGTCAAAAGTCTCGGAGTCATTTTCGATACCTACATGACAATGGATGCACAAATAGGGTCAGTAGTCAGCGGATCCCACCATCTGCTGCGCCTACTACGCAGACCCACGCCCTTTATCCCGAAAGAGGACATTGCAATCGTGGTGGGAACAATCATCAATTCCAGACTCGACTACGCAAATGCCCTCTATCTAGGACTCCCCAAATACCAAATCACTCGTCTGGAAGTCGTTCAAAATACGGCCGCTCAACTAGTGACTGGGAAAAAAACATGGGAATCAATCTCACCTTCACTGAGATCCCTTCATTGGTTGCCAGTAAAAGACAGAATCACTTTCAAGGCACTCTGCCTAATACATAAGTGTATTCAAGGCAACGCCCCCCAATATCTATGCGAAAAAATAATAGCCCATAACCCCACTCGCATTCTGCGACCCACCAATCAAAACCTCCTCCAGATACCCAAGGCCAGATACAAGTCCAAAGGAGATCGAAGATTTGCAGTCCAGGGACCTCGCCTGTGGAATGCACTACCAACCACCATCCGACTGGAGTCGGACCACTTGGCCTTCAGGAGAAAGATTAAAACCCATCTCTTCTGAGGTCAAGGGGTTCCTTACCCATGAAATGGATACAGCACCCAGAGGCGATTCAGTTTGCATGTGTTGCGCTTTACAAGTCTCTCTCTCTCTCTCTCACGTTAGGCTTACCTCCAAGGTGTCAAAGGGTCTGGTATGGATTTTGGGGGGGATTTCTATGCCATGTTTTAAAAATTTTGCCACAGGGTTTCCCTGAAGGGCCTAATATGGATTTTGGGGGGACCCCTGCGCCATTTTTTTTATTTGGTGCAGGGTCCTCCTTAATATCCATCCATGATGTAAAGCGCTGTGCAAACTGTTGGCGCTATATAAATCCTGTATAATAATAATATAATAATACCAGACCTGAAGGGCCTGGTATGGATTTTGGGGGGACCCCCATGCATTTTGCATGTAATTTTTTTCAATGATTTTTATCTTCTGTATTTATCGCTGTATAACACGCACAGGCGTATAACATGCACCCCTATTTTAAGAGGGAAATTTAAGGAAAAAAGGTTTTCACAGCCCCCTTGACATTGACTTTTTTTTCTCAACTTCAGACTATGCAGGTAACGCTGTTCCAGGGCCAGGAAAGGCGGAACGTCCGGCCTGACACCCCCCCAATGGGTGGCTCCTGGGGAGGACCGTCCGATCCCCTGTTGGTAAAACATGATATTGGCGTATAACACACAGGCACTGGGGTAGATTCAGGTAGGACTTACGCCGACGTATTTCGCTTTGCGTCGCGTAAGTCAAAATATGCGCCGCCGCAACTATGCGCCGTACCCACAAAAATAGATACGCCTGAAATTAGGCTTCTTCCGACCAACGTAAGTTTCCTCCGCCGGCATATTTTAGGAGCATTTTTACGCTGGGCGCATCTTGCGCTCCCATTGTTTTCCTATGCAAATATGCAAATGAGGGAGATACGCCAATTCACAAACATGCGCCTGTCAGGCGCAGTCTGTGCGCAGCGCGCGCAAGTTGTACGCCCAGCACAAACTTGCTCCTCATAAAAGCAGGGGCAACTTAGCAACAGACGTCCACAGGTCAGCTGGAGAGCAGCTACAGCAGCACCGTTGCGGACGAGCTGAGCAAGCTGAGCACCCACACTTGCAGGACAACACATCTGTATGCCAACATGCCAGGGGAAGCCATGGTCCTAGCAATAGTACTGTGTGAACTGACTCGTAGGAGGGCACGGGAGAGGATATACCGAACGCGCATGAACGTCTTTGGCATGGGGGATTCGGAGGTGTTTCGCATTTTCAGATTCAGCCCTGAAGCCATCCAGGAATTAGCCACAGCCCTGCATGATGACATCACCAGCAAGACACACCGCTCACATGCAGTGCAGCCACTGGTCAAGGTACTGGCAACACTGCATTTCCTGGCAAGTGGCTCTTTTCAGCGTACAAGTGGAGTTGTGGCTGGGATGTCACAATCCACCATGAGCAGATGTGTGCACCAGGTTGTCCCCGCAATCCTCAGACGCATGTCCCACCACATCATCAAACCCACCCAGGAGCACCTGCAGCTGAAGGCAATGGCGGATTTCTATCAAATTGCAGGATTCCCATGCACCGTGGGGGCCATTGATTGCACACATGTGGCACTACGGCCCCCCCCATGACACAGAGCACATATACTGCAATCGGAAGCATTGGCATTCCATCAACGTACAGGTGATAGCCGATGCCCATTGCCTCATATGGCACGTCCGTGCCAAACACCCAGGGTCCAGCCACGACAGCTTCATATACCGTCAAAGCCCCATCTCAACAGAATTTGAACAGAACATGTATGGGGACAGCTGGCTGGTTGGTGAGTGACATGGGTGTCAGGCATGACTGTCCCCCCCATGATGCAGACATCACAAGGGGCACATGCACGACTAACATCCTCCTGTCTTTTCCCTTCCAGGTGACGCGGCATATGCACTTGGGCCCCATCTCATGACTCCATTCTGGAATCCTGAAACCCCAGGAGAGCAAAGATACAATGATGCATGCGCACGTACCCGTGCAGTGGTGGAACACACCTTTGGCCTCCTGAAGTCCCGTTTTCGATGCCTGGATAAGTCTGGGGGTACCCTGTTGTATTCCCCAAACTTTGTGTGCCAGATCATCGGTGCATGTTGCATTCTGCACAACTTCGCCATGAGAAAGGGCCTGGAGATTGACATACGTGATGACCTGACCCCCGAACCACACAATCCCCCCCTAACCAACGCAACCCGGTCTGCTGAGGGAAGAGCAGTCAGGAGATGCCTCACAGTAGACATCTTTGCACGTTAAACACACACATTCATCATGGCACAAGGAAAATGCACGCTGTGCTCCCTAGCACACACACCCCACATCCTCATCAAATTGGATTAGACCAAAGTACACCGCACGGTACTTGGCAGCAGCAACGCCACGCCAAGGCTCCAATTATGTCGCTGTACATTCATACACCATTCACACGGCAGAGGGTGACACCCCTTTGCTGGCAGGAGTGACACCCCCCCCCCCCATTCACACACCAGTCACACTGTAGTTTACACTCCTCATCGTGTGTAGGAAAAACAACAAACAATACAACTCAAACGTTGAGCATAAAAAAAAAATAATCCAGCTCATACTCTGAGCATAAATATAAATAAAAAATCCAGCTCATACTCTGAGCATAAATAATAAAAAAAAAAAAACGAGCAGAAGTGTCCCAAAAATTCACCAATCATCTGCTCTTCCTTTTGCCCAGGCTGGTGCCACGGGTGCCACGGCTCCGGCTCCTCAGTTGGCGGGATGGAGCCTGGGGTGGGGAGGGAGGGGGTGGAGTAGCATCATCCCCTGCTTGCTCACTCCTGGCAGGTGGTGCCTGCCTGCCCTCCATTGCGTTGGCAAGGCGGGTGAGCACGGTGTTGGTCTGTGCCAGCATCCTAAGCTGGCGGGTGGTGTTCTGATGCTGGTGCCGCTGGGTTTGTCTCCCCTCCTCATGCACAGCAGCAGTGTTGGCCTCTACAGCCCCTGCCAACCTGCTCACCTCTGCTGTGAGCACTGCTGTGGCGGAATGCTGCTCCACCATGCAGGTGACCATCGCCACACTGTTGGAGCTGACTTCCTGCAGGCTCTCAGTAGTTGTGCTGCCCTGATCAGCCTGCAGGGTGAGGGCCTGCTGCAATGACGCTGCGCATGCAGTCTGGGACTTGGCAGAGGAGGCCAGGCTGTCCGCCACCCGCCGCAAGTCTGCCACCATAGCCCCGATATGGCGGGTCTGCCGGCCCTGCTCCTCCTGCAGCCCTTCTCGGAGGCCTCCGGTTACACCCCTCGTCTTTCGAAGAGCCTTCCTGGGAGAAGGAGAGGCTGGGGCCCGTCCAGATGGGGAAGACGGGGAGGGGCTTGCCCTGGAGGGGGCTGCCCTGGAGGGGCTTGCCCTGGAGGGGGCTGCCCTGGAGGGGGTTGACCTGATGGTCGGGGAGGTGGTGGGGAGTCCAGGGATGGTGGTATCCTCCTCGAGGTATATGGAATCCTCCTGGTGGAGGTCAATGGACTCCTCCACAACAACCTTGATAGATGTCCTATGGGCACCTCCCTCCACCAACATGCCCAGGATTTCAAGGGGGGCCGACTGGACCACATGATGTTCTGGGGATGGCGTGGGTCGCCCTGCAGCTGATGACGGCCCAGCTTCATCCTCAACATCTGCGGATGACACAAAAAATAAAATGTTGGTGGACCCACACACTTGTCACATGTTCCCTTCCACCCCCTCCCATGCTACACACCATATAGGAGATAAAACACACTTAACTGACCCCAAGTCCCCAACAGTGGACTGCGCATTCTCCGCCGATGATACACCGGGTGTAATCCACTGCTCAACATTCAGCCCATTATTTGCATAAGGGAACACCCACTTACACTTAAGCCGGCTTGCGCCTTCAAATTTTTGGTACGCCGGCGCAAAGTTACGCGCAAATGCTTGCTGAATACTATGCTAACCTCACACAATTACGCCGGCGTAGCGCATATGAGCCGGAATAAGGATGCGCCCATCTACCTGAATCTACCCCACTGTGTTTTCAGGGGGAAAAAAGTGTGTGTTATACCCGATAAATACGGTATATTGCCAGGATCTGAAAATTCATTACAGCTGCGAGCAGTTTTAAATTACCTTTTTCCTTTAGAAATGTCATTTTGCTGTGGTACTGTTCTAAACACAGGAAAGATGCGCTATTTTACAGACATACTAAGGACACCACCCCAGGCATGATATTTAAAGTAATATTTCATTTTTATTGTTTCACGCATTATTAAAATCACTGCTCTAGAAAAAACTTTTTTTGCATTGATACACGTCTCCTGGGGAAGGACCTAGGTCCTCATGCCGTATTTTTCAACGATTTTTATCTATATTGCCGTTATCCGACAAACATTACAGCTGTGAGCAGTTTTAAATTAGATTTTTTCCTTTAGAAATGAAATTTAGCTGTGGTATTGTTCTAAACACGGGAAAGATGAGCTACTTTACAGGCATACGAAGGAGACCCCCAGGCACGATATTTAAAGGAATATTTATTTTTTATTGTTTCACTTTAAGCATTATTAAATTCACTACTCCTGAAAAAAAAATGTAAAACTTTTTTGCATTGATACATGACCCCTGGGGCAGGACCCAGGTCCCCATACACTTTTTATGGCAATAACTTGCATATAAGCTTTTAAAATGAGCACTTTTGATTTTTCATGTTCATGTCCTATAGACTTTAACGGTGTTCGCCGAACAGGGGGTGTTCGGCAAATGATGACCATCGTCACTTAGGTCCAGATAGGATCTTTAAATTAGTCAGAGATCGATTTTATTGGCCGTCTATGAGGGCTGAAGTGGAAAGTTACTGCTGCTCTTGCTGCTCTTGCATCAGATGCATCCAGAGAAAGACTTTACCATGCCGGCAGCCCCAATGAGCATGTGCATTGATTTTTTGTGCTTGGAATCTGACTTGAGTGGACGGAATAATGTCCTGGTTGTGACAAATCATTTTACTCGTTATGCTCAGATCTTCCCCACTAGGGAACAACAAACCGGTACTGTACCAAAGACACTAGTAGAGAAGTTCTTCATTCACTATGGACTGCCTCAGCGTCTACACTCAGATCAAGGTTAGGATTTTGAGAGTAAGCTAATCCGAAGACTATTTGAGCTCTTGAGTATAAAGAAACCCACAACCTGAATGTTTCAACCGTACTCTGTTGAATATGTTAGGAAAGATCCCTTTGGAGAAGAAACAACATTGGGGAGATCACATTGCTGCAGTGGTGCACACTGACATTAGCATAGCAAATTACTCCTCTACTGGATATTCCCCCTACCGGTTGATGTTTGGTAGGGAAGCTAGCTTCCTGGTAGATTTGGCTTTTTGAACATCATTAGATCCTATATCCCAGGCCTCTTACAGAGGATACATCGACATACTCCGGAATACTTTAAACACTGGTGTGCCCACCCTTTGCCTTCAAAACAGCATCAGTACTTCTAGGTGCACTTGCACACTTTTCAGGGCTCCTTGTTCTTCTTTACGCTGAAGATAGTTCTTAATTTCATTGGCTCTATGTTTGTGGTCGTTCTCCTGCTGCAGAATGAATTTGGGGCGAATCACACGTCTCCCTGATGCTATGGCATGATGGATAAGTATCTGCCTGTATTTCTCAGCATTGAGGACACCATTTGATGACTTGACAAGATAAAAAACTGTAGGATGTTTAAAGCCCAAATTTAGTAAAAAAATAGATCTTAATTTTCCAACACCCCCCAGCTCATTGTAGTGCGGGGGGGGGGGTTAATAGACTTAAGGGAGCTTTTACCAGCTCTCATCGAAGTGCCAACTATGCCTGCTTTTTCTGCCCAACTCCACCATTCATAGAAGCTTTACAACAGTGTCTCTGAATAAATCCTGATATATGATTGGAGGTGGATGGATAATTAAAAGGCTCTCGGTTCATAGATCACGTTTCATTATGTAGTACCGGCTTCTACAGTATGAATGGAGGAATTGGATGGAAAGGTCAAGCATAGTCGAGCACTCTTGATGAATGCCTATCACAACTCCCTGTTGTACAGCTTCTATGAATTTTTGAGCTGGGCAGAAAAAGCAGGCATAGTTGGCACTTTGATGAGAGCTGGTAATAGCTCCCTCAAGTCTATTAACCCCCCTGCACTACAATGAGCTGGGGTGTTGGAAAATGAAGATTCCAGGGAAAGCATGACCCAGAAGCACAGGGGACTCATCAGATTAATAGTAATATCTACCTTGTGCTAATTATTTTTCTTTTTTTTTTTACCAAATTTGGGCTTTAAACATCCTACAGTTTTTTATCTTGTAAAGTTATCAAATGGTGTTCTCAATGCTGAGAAATATAGGCAGATACTTATCCATCATGCCATCCCATCAGGGAGACGTGTGATTCGCCCCAAATTTATTCTGCAGCAGGAGAACAACCCCAAACATAGAGCCAATGTCATTGAACTATCTTCAGCATAAAGAAGAACAAGAAGTCCTGAAAAGTGTGCAACTGTACCTAAAAGAACTGATGCTGTTTTGAAGGCAAAGGGTGGTCACACCAGATAATGATTTGATTTGGATTTCTCTTCTGTTCATTTACTTTCCATTTTGTTAACTGATAAAGATAAACTATTATCACTTCTACTTCTGAAAGCAGTCTCAATTTACCATTTTTTTTTACACCCGCCTAAAACTGCACAGTGTGATAGAAAGTCATTAAAGCAGAATGTTACATTTAAAGAACAAGGGGGAAGTGTGTGAACCTTTGGTCTTATATAGGTATATAATATATAATGCTAACTTTAATTTATATTTTGACTCTAGTACAAGTGTATATATAGATTTTCTGTAAGACTCAGATTCAGAACACTTTATTAATCCCACAGGTAAATTAATAAGATATAGTTACATTTGGCAAAGACAACGCAAAATCACAATAATAAATGGAAACAAGAGACAATAAGAACAATAAACCCCACAACTCATGGACAAAGGAGACAAATTACCTTCAAAGGATAATTCCTGCTTATCTTATTAGGAGAATTTTGTTTAAAGAGCTCAGTTTTTTTTTTGTAAACCTGAGTATCTAGACTGCGTCCCAGGGGGTGACTAGGCCCAAAGCAAATGAGCTGGATGATGCCAGGTGACACACAAAATAGATCTTTAGCGCAAAATTTTTTAAATAAAAAATGTAATAAAATTTAAATCTCATACATACCTGTGGGGCCAAAGCAATTTTTACATTTCCATTATAGGTTTGTTTGCTCTCTAACGTTGTCATTAAGGTAACCAAGTAATACATGCATTTTTTTAATCTAGGCTGTCTTTTGGCCATATCTATCCTCAATAAGACAAATTAAATAAAAAATGAAAATAGGCATTTTTTACTGTTCTAACCAGTGTTAGCTTTTTTTTTTAAAGTACCTCTATTTTAAATACATTTTATGCTCTATGTACCATAACACACTAAAATTATGTTTCTGGTACAAAGTATGACAACGCTATTTACGAATGAAAACGTTTTTTTGACACTGAAAAAGTAACAAACAAAACAAATGAAAAAAAAAAAAGTGGTAAGATAAATAGAGATGAAAAAATGTAATCAGCAGAATATTACACTTGTAGCAAATGGGAGAAGGGGAAAATGGACTTAACCACTTCAGCTCCGGACCATTTGGGTGGTCAAAGACCAGGCCACTTTTTGCGATTCGGCACTGCGCGGTCGTGCGACGTGGCTTCCAAACAAAATTGATGTCTTTTTTTTCCCCACACATAGAGCTTTCTTTTGGTGGTATTTGATCACCTCTGAGGTTTAATTTTTTTGCGCTATAAACAAAAATATCCCCAAAATATATATATATATATATATATATATATATATATAAAAAATTCCTCAGTTTAGGCCGATACGTATTCTTATACATAGTCTTGGTAAAAAAAATCGCAATAAGCGTTTATTGATTGGTTTGCGCAAATGTTATAGTGTTTACAAAATAGGGGATAGTTTTATGGCATTTTTATTATTATTTTATTTTTTTACTAGTAATGGCGGAGATCTGTGATTTTTTTTTTGTGACTGCGACATTATGGCGGACACATTGGACACTTTTGACACATTTTTGGCACCATTGTCAAATTCACAGCGATCAGTGCTATAAAAATGCACTGGTTACTGTGAAAATGACACTGGCAGTGAAGGGGTTAACCACTAGGTGGCGCTGTAGGGGTTAAATGTTCCCTGCCTTGTGTTTCTAACTGTAGGGGGGATGGGCTCTCTGTCACATGACACTGATCTCCGCTCTGAGTACACGGAGCCGAGATTGCTTATTGCAAAACTTTCTATACGGCGCCTGCGCGGACTCACAGCTCTCCACGTTCGGCTCCTTTTGGAAATGCCGTGACTCGTCCGCGGGAAGAACTACCCGGAGGCCGGGTTGCAAAGATAGATTACAAGGTACGTACAGCCTAAAAAAAAATTACGGACTGTACTTGTTACAAGTATAAGGAAGTTGGTCAGATATAGATGTTATTAGGGTGAACCTCCGCTTTAAGACCCGGACCAATATGCAGGTTAAGGACCTTGCCCCTTTTTGCGATTCGGCACTGCGTCGCTTTAACTGACAATTGCGCGGTCGTGCAACGTGTCTCCCAAACAAAATTGGCGTCCTTTTTTTCCCACAAATAGAGCTTTTTTTTTGGTGGTATTTGATCACCTCTGCGTTTTTTTTTTGCGCTATAAACAAAAATAGAGCGACAATGTTGAAAAAAATTCAATATTTTTTACTTTTTGCTATAATAAATATCCCCCAAAAATATATAAAAATACTTTTAGGCCGATACGCATTCTTCTACCTATTTTTGGTAAAAAAAATCGCAATAAGCGCTTAATGATTGCTTTGCGCAAAATTTATAGCGTTTACAAAATAGGGGATAGTTTTATTGCATTTTTATAATTTTTTTTTTTTTTTACTACTAATGGCGGCGATCAGCGATTTTTTTCATGACTGCGACATTATGGCAGACACATCGGACAATTTTGACACATTTTTGGGAGCAAAAAGTGCCATAAAAATGCATTGATTACTGTGAAAATTACAATTGCAGTTTAGGAGTTAACCACTAGGGGGCGCTGTGTTAAGTGTGACCTCATATGTGTTTCTAACTGTAGGGGGGAGGGGCTGGACGTGTGACATCATTGATCGTCTTTTTCTATATCAGGGAACAGACGATCAATGACACTGCCACTGTGAAGAACGGGGAAGGTGTGTTTACACACACCTCTCCCCGTTCTTCAGCTCCTGTGATCAATCGCGGGTCACCGGCGGCGGTCAGGTCCGCGGGTCCCGTGGCCGCGGTCACAGAGCTTCAGACCAGGTCGCGTGCGCACGCCGGCGGTGCGTGCGACCCGCGGCTGGGCACTTAAAGGCGATGTACATGTACGTGCCTGTGCCCAGCCGTGCCATTCTGCTGACGTATATCGACGTTAGGCGGTCCTTAAGTGGTTAAGCGGTTTATTAGGGCTGATTGGGGTTAAATGCGGTTTAATATGTTATTAAATAGGAATTAATTGCATTTAAAAAATGTAGTATTTAAAACATGTAGTCAAAATGTCATATGCAGATCAATTGACAATAGTTGATCTATACATCACATGGATTCATTTGGGTAGATTCAGGTAGGGGCGCCTAAAAATAGGTCGGCGTAGCCTAGCGTGTTTACACTACGCCGCCTTAAGTAAGAGAGGAAAGTACATGATTCAGAAAGCACTTACCTCCTTACTTAGGGTGGCGTAGTGTAAACACGGCGGGCGTAAGGGCGCCTAATTCAAATGGGTTGGGGGGTGGCGTGTTTAATGCTAATGAGGCTTGACCTCATGTTTTTTGACGTTTTTTCTTACTGCACATGCGCCGGGCACCTACATTTCCCAGGGCGCATTGTGGCTAAGTACGCCGTACGGGCCTATTGATTTTGACGCGGACGTAAACGACGTAACTCCCGATTCGCGGACGACTTACGCAAACGACGTAAAAAATTTGAACCTCACGGCGGGAACGGCGGCCATACTTTAACATTGTTATTCCACCTCATTGCAAGCTAAGATAGAACGGCGCAAGCCGTCCTATCTTAGCTTTGTTTAAGCGTATCTCTGTTTGAGCATACGCTTAAACAAACGCCGGCGTAGATAAGCCGGCCTAACTCTTTGTGAATCTACCTAATTGGGGTAGATTCAGGTAGGGGAGCGCACTGCTACGGAGGCGCAGCGTACCGGTTTTACGCTACGCCTCCGTAAATTACTGGAGCTACGCTTCATTCACGAAGCATTTGCTCTGTAATTTGCGGCAGCGTTTCGTAAAAGGGGCCCGGCGTAAGCAAGCGTAATTTAAATGATCCCGTAGGGGGCGTGGATCATTTAAATTAGGCGTGTTCCCGCGCCGAACGTACTGCGCATGCTCCGTCGGGAAAATTTCCCGACGTGCATTGCGGTAAATGACGTGAATGTAAATGGCGTCCAGCGCCATTCACAATTCACTTACGCAAACGACGTAAATTTCGAAAATCGCGACGCGGGAACGACGTGTATACTTACCATTGGCTGCGCCTCCTAATAGCAGGAGCAGCCTTACGACGAAAGCGACGAACGCAAACGGCGTAAAACACGACCGCCGGGCGCGCGTACGTTTGTGAATCGGCGTGAGTATGCAATTTGCATACTCTACGCTGACAACTACGGGAACGCCACCTAGCGGCCAGCGTCAGAATGCAGCCTAAGATACGACGGCATAAGAGCCTTATGCCAGTGGTATCTTAGGCTACAGTCGGCGTATCGAGCTTTCTGAATACAGAAAGTCGATACGCCGGCGCTACTTAGCAATTACGCTGCGTATCTATGGATACGCAGGCGTAATTGCTTCCTGAATCTACCCCATTGTATTTTCTCAGTGTCACTTGCAGATTATCTGTAAGTGTCATTTTACACAGAAGTGGCTGTATTTTGACAGTTTACTTTACTGTGTAATACAAAGCAATTACTGACTCTGATTTTTGCAAATGGTGATAATGGTTGGGGAGCAGTGGCAGGGGGGTTTAATATAATGCATAGTGTTCTTGTAAATATTTTTTCTTATTCTAATGATCAGGACTTGTTTTTAAAAAATATGCAGAAATATTGAAAAAAAATGAAAATATAGGCCCAAAGCACACATAACCTGCTTGGCATCGATATTCTTGTAGAATATAAAACCTAATACATCTCTCCATGCTGTCCACATACAATATTGTGCTTCACTTTAACCTTTTTGATAGGACAGAGACTCCCAGATTAAACTGGACCGTTCAAATATAAAGAGGGAGATTTATTAAAACTGGTGGGTGTAAAATTTGGTGAAGCTCTGCATAGAAACCAGCTTACAGGCCTAGGTTCACATTGGAGCGATTTGTCACGCGATTTGAGAGATTGAATCGCATTGACAAGTTGCAGCCTATTGGCGGCAATGGCACTGTTTCAATCAGTGCGATACAGATTTTGCGGAGCCGCACCGATTTGCAAAAGTAGTTCCTGCACTACTTTTGCCAATTTCAGGTGCGACTTCAATAGACATCTGTGTATGAAGCCACACAGATGTCTGTCAAGTAGCACCTGAAATCACACCGACCTTGCTACTTTGAAATCGTGCTAGTTTAAGTGTAGTAGTGCGATTTCAAATTAGCATCAATGTGAACCAGGGCTTATTGTCAAAGCCTAATTGAACAAGCTGAAGTTAGAAACTGATTGGCTACCATGCACAGCTGCACCAGAGTGCTCCAGTTTTAGTATATTATTATTATTAATATTATTAATATTATTATTATTATACAGGATTTATATAGCGCCAACGGTTTGCGCAGCGTTTACAACATGAGGGCAGACAGTAAAGTTACAATACAATTTCAAAAAGGAGGAATCAGAGCCCTGCTCGTAAGAGCTTACAATGTTAGAGAGGGGGTGGAGTGATACAAAAGGTAATAACTGTGGGGGGATGATCTGATGAAGAAAATTAAAGGACAGTTATTAGGTGAAGGCAGAATAGGCTTCTCTGAAGAGATTGGTTTTCAGGGATCATCTAAAAGCAAACAGAGTAGGAGATAGCCAGACAGATTGGGGTAGGGAGTTCCATAGGATAGGAAAGGCTCGGGAAAAGTCCTGGAGGCAAGTATGGGAGGAGGTGATGAGGGAACTAGAGAGCAGGAAGTCTTGGAAGGAATGAAGGGAACGAGTAGGTTGGTATTTTGAGACTAGGTTAGTGATGTAGCTAGGGGCGGGTTGTTAGATTTTGAATTTAATATTTTGAATATCATTTTAAAGAAATCTTTCCCAAAGGGTCTTATAGTGCTGGCAATCACCCTAAAGCTAGCCATACACTAGTAGATTTTCAAACTAATGTACATATGATTCTAAGGCTGCGTACACACGATCTGTTAAAGTGATGATAACGGTTTGATGGACCGTTTTCATCGGTCCAAACCGATCGTGTGTGGGCGCCATCGGTTATTTATCCGTCAGTTTAAAAAAAGCCAACTTGTTTTAAATTTAACCGATGGATTCATAACCGATAGAAAAAAAACGATCGTTAGTAGGCACAACCATCGGTTAAAAATCCACGCATGCTCAGAATCAAGTCGACGCATGCTTGGAAGCATTGAACTTCATTTTTTCTGCACGTCGGTGTGTTTTACATCACCGCGTTCTGACACGATCGGTTTTTTAACCGATGGTGTGTAGGCACTACGGACCATCAGTCAGCTTCATCAGTTAACCAATGAAAACGGTCCATCAGGCTTTATGAAAATTCTTAGCGCATTCAATGACTTGACGAATGTTATTCAAGAGTACTTCAACATTTGATGTGCAATAAATTGTCTTCCATGAATAAAACCACATCCACTGTTAGAAATTTGTTCGCTTGCAAAACATTTTCCATCCTGCTCTTTCTAATTTTCTCATCTCTGCGGTTGGAAGTGAACACCGAATTGATCCCACTAACGATTAGAAAATCGAACAAACATTCTTGAAACTATGGGCCAGATCCGTATTGATACGCCACGTAACTTCTAGGTTGCTCCGGCGTATCTTTGTTTTGTATCCACAAAACAAGATACGCCTGGAGCTGGGCTAGATCCGACTGGCGTACGTCTTAGTACGCCGTCGGATCTAAGGTGCATATTTACGCTGGCCGCTAGGTGGCGCTTCCGTCGATTTCTGCGTTGAGTATGCAAATTAGCTAGATATGCCAATCCACAAACGTACGTCCGGCCGGCGCATTTTTTTACGTCGTTTCCGTAAGGCTTTTTCCCGGCGGATACCCCCACGGACGGCGCATGCGACGTTCAGAAAAAACGTCAGTAACATAAAACACGCCCACATCTTTATCATTTGAATTCCCTGCCCTTACACCGGCAGGTTTACGCTATGCCGCCGTAACTTTAGAGGGAAGTGCTTTGTGAATACAGCACTTGCCTCTCAAAGTTGCGGCGGCGTAGCGTTACTACGATACGCTACGCCTGCCGAAAATTACAATGCGCTACGTGGATCTGGCCCTATATATTTAGAACTAAACTCTACTACTGTATGGCCAACCTTAGCCTCAATTATCTTTATAACTCTGGAACTGCTGATCATCAAACCCAGAAATCCTTTTGGTGCAATTTAGTTAGACCTTGATGATCAAAGGTTTAATAGTGCTGTCATTCAATTTCACCCTGGGAAACAGTAAGCACCAATCTAGAGAAGCCACACTCCAGAGATCCTGGAGATTCAGAAGTGAACTGTGCAGGTGAGGAAGATTTCATGGCTCAAACCAACATGCTCATTGACAGATTTATAGAGAAAGGGTATAATAAAAGGTAATTCGAGATTTTCCTAGCTTGTGACGGAAAATATTGATTATATGATGACAGGAGGCGAGTATCTTGTGCATTGATCTTCCTTTATTAATGCTCACAGCAGAATACATTTCTAATAACTTAATGTAAAAAACTTTTTTAAAACAGACTACCCCCTCAGTAGTCCATATAATCCTCTAACCACGCCCCTAACAGTGACCCCATAAAAGGGGCTGTCTGTGAATGTTCCTCCTCTTTCTTGATGCGATGGTCTCTACATAAGAATGGTACCAGAAGGAGGATCGAAGCGCGTCCTTGGAGTGAAGACCGGCCGGCCGGTCGACCTCTGAATGACTTCCAACGGGAAGTGCACCACCAACCATGACCCAACAGGGGTTCCAGGAACAACGAATCCAAACGAGGATTTTCAAGTGAGCTGCATTCCAACGAGAAGGCAGGGTTCAATCATTCTCCATAACAACAAAAACCTGGGGAATGCCCAGGGAAAGACCAAGCCTACTTACCGACCAGCTTGCAGAAAACCAATTAACCTGTCTAAAGTATGCGTTAAAAACAGGGGTTCAGTCCGCACGCATTTGCAAACGCATGCGTGAGCCACAGAGCCGCGCCAAGGCACCCTGCAATATCTGTGGTCCTAACACTAAACAATGAGCGTCCCCACAGTGGAGGCACATGCATTTTAATGGATAGACAGGGGCAGGTGAACTGAAGGGAAGCCACCCCTCCTTTAAAGGTACAAGAGCACACCAAACACCCAGCATATAGCACAATGGCTGCAAAGGTGTTGGTGCACTGATGGACCAATATAAACACCACAGGTGAAGCATAAACATGTCCACTGCCCCCGTCTATAGCTGGCCATAACAGTAAGTAGCATTGGAAGGCTAAAGCAGATAACAACAAAAACCTGGGGAATGCCCAGGGAAAGACCAAGCCTACTTACCGACCAGCTTGCAGAAAACCAATTAACCTGTCTAAAGTATGCGTTAAAAACAGGGGTTCAGTCCGCACGCATTTGCAAACGCATGCGTGAGCCACAGAGCCGCGCCAAGGCACCCTGCAATATCTGTGGTCCTAACACTAAACAATGAGCGTCCCCACAGTGGAGGCACATGCATTTTAATGGATAGACAGGGGCAGGTGAACTGAAGGGAAGCCACCCCTCCTTTAAAGGTACAAGAGCACACCAAACACCCAGCATATAGCACAATGGCTGCAAAGGTGTTGGTGCACTGATGGACCAATATAAACACCACAGGTGAAGCATAAACATGTCCACTGCCCCCGTCTATAGCTGGCCATAACAGTAAGTAGCATTGGAAGGCTAAAGCAGATAACAACAAAAACCTGGGGAATGCCCAGGGAAAGACCAAGCCTACTTACCGACCAGCTTGCAGAAAACCAATTAACCTGTCTAAAGTATGCGTTAAAAACAGGGGTTCAGTCCGCACGCATTTGCAAACGCATGCGTGAGCCACAGAGCCGCGCCAAGGCACCCTGCAATATCTGTGGTCCTAACACTAAACAATGAGCGTCCCCACAGTGGAGGCACATGCATTTTAATGGATAGACAGGGGCAGGTGAACTGAAGGGAAGCCACCCCTCCTTTAAAGGTACAAGAGCACACCAAACACCCAGCATATAGCACAATGGCTGCAAAGGTGTTGGTGCACTGATGGACCAATATAAACACCACAGGTGAAGCATAAACATGTCCACTGCCCCCGTCTATAGCTGGCCATAACAGTAAGTAGCATTGGAAGGCTAAAGCAGATAACAACAAAAACCTGGGGAATGCCCAGGGAAAGACCAAGCCTACTTACCGACCAGCTTGCAGAAAACCAATTAACCTGTCTAAAGTATGCGTTAAAAACAGGGGTTCAGTCCGCACGCATTTGCAAACGCATGCGTGAGCCACAGAGCCGCGCCAAGGCACCCTGCAATATCTGTGGTCCTAACACTAAACAATGAGCGTCCCCACAGTGGAGGCACATGCATTTTAATGGATAGACAGGGGCAGGTGAACTGAAGGGAAGCCACCCCTCCTTTAAAGGTACAAGAGCACACCAAACACCCAGCATATAGCACAATGGCTGCAAAGGTGTTGGTGCACTGATGGACCAATATAAACACCACAGGTGAAGCATAAACATGTCCACTGCCCCCGTCTATAGCTGGCCATAACAGTAAGTAGCATTGGAAGGCTAAAGCAGATAACAACAAAAACCTGGGGAATGCCCAGGGAAAGACCAAGCCTACTTACCGACCAGCTTGCAGAAAACCAATTAACCTGTCTAAAGTATGCGTTAAAAACAGGGGTTCAGTCCGCACGCATTTGCAAACGCATGCGTGAGCCACAGAGCCGCGCCAAGGCACCCTGCAATATCTGTGGTCCTAACACTAAACAATGAGCGTCCCCACAGTGGAGGCACATGCATTTTAATGGATAGACAGGGGCAGGTGAACTGAAGGGAAGCCACCCCTCCTTTAAAGGTACAAGAGCACACCAAACACCCAGCATATAGCACAATGGCTGCAAAGGTGTTGGTGCACTGATGGACCAATATAAACACCACAGGTGAAGCATAAACATGTCCACTGCCCCCGTCTATAGCTGGCCATAACAGTAAGTAGCATTGGAAGGCTAAAGCAGATAACAACAAAAACCTGGGGAATGCCCAGGGAAAGACCAAGCCTACTTACCGACCAGCTTGCAGAAAACCAATTAACCTGTCTAAAGTATGCGTTAAAAACAGGGGTTCAGTCCGCACGCATTTGCAAACGCAAATCATTCTCCAAACCGTATTACCCGTCTGTACGTCCCAGATCGGCATTCAGTAACCTGCGAAAAGTGAAAACAATCGTAATAGGGAGGGTCGGGAGGGAAGATACTCGCCTCCTGTCATCATATAATCAATATTTTCCGTCACAAGCTAGGAAAATCTCGAATTATATATCAGACAGGAGGCTCATATCTTGTGCAAGTTCAAAGCTAAAATTTTACGCATGCAGATATGATTAAACACAATGTCATAATCTAAGGAAGGACCGATAGGGAGATATGGTCCTGAGGTCTGAAATAGAATTGACGGAATGTGGTCTCAGAAGACCAATCCGCCGCTCTCAAGAGATCGGAGAGAGAGCCTCCTGAAATGACTACTTTAGTAGCCATGGCGCCCCTGGCGGAATGAGCTCCGAACAGGGTAACGTCAATCCCCGCCATCTCCATGGCGGTTCTCACCCAGCGTGCCAGGGAGGCAGATGAGACAGGAAGGTGAGGATTGACATAGGATATAAGAAGTTGAGAAGAACCCGCAGAGCGTAGATTAGCTGTGAGGGATTCATATGCCTGAAGACATCGAACGACACAGAGGAGGGGGTGAGCAGGAAAAGAAGGATAGAAGACTGAGTGAATACCGGTCTTGGTCCTGCGCACGATGGAGAATTCAACGCCGTGTGGCGAAAATTGTCTTCTGGAGATGTCAAGAGCCCTAACATCTGACACCCTCTTAATGGAAATTAGACAAAGAAGGACCGTTAGTTTTATGGATAAAAGTCTCAGGGATAGGTCCGTATTGTCCCCCCAATTGGCGAACATATCAAGTACCTTGGAAACATCCCAGGTCGCTTGGTATCTAGGCCTAGGGGGACGTTGAAATTTTACGCCTCGTAACAGTCGGCATACCAAAGGATGTCTGCCAACCGGTAAAGAATCCACGGGGCAATGATAGGCTGAAATAGCTGAGCGATAGATGGTAATAGAACTGTATGCCTTTCCGGATTCAAAAGACTCCGCCAGGTAATTAGCTACTAGCGAAACAGGGGCCTGTATGGGATCAACCTGTCGTTGATCACACCAACGAACCCAGAGTCCCCAGGCTGATCGATATGCCGATCTAGTCCCGGGGGCCCAGGACAGGGTGAGGAGATTCCGAGCCGAGACTGAAAGGTCTCTATCTGTGGTCGGGATCCCGAGACTAGCCACGCCAGAAGTGGCAGGTTGTTCTCCAGAACCAGGGGGTGAGGATCCCCGGTCGGATTGGTGAGGAGGTGAGGGGAGTAGGGAATCAGTCTGGGAAGGTCTACAGTCATTCCCAGTAGCAGAGGAAACCATGGTTGGGTCGGCCACCATGGTGTAATCAGGACCACCGTCGCTCCCAGATTGGTTATCCGTAGGAGAAGTCTGGGGATTATTTGAAAAGGAGGGAACGCGTAATGTGTCCCCTCCGGCCAAGGTTGGCGGAGAGCGTCCACCGCATGTGCTTCTGGATCTGGCCTCCAGCTGAAGAAGCGAGGTAGCTGGCGATTGAGGCGTGAGGCAAAGAGATCGAAAGATAGCGGACCCCAAAGTTGTTGCAACTGAAGAAAAATTGATCGATCCAATCTCCAATCGCTGGAATCTCGGAGATATCAAGAGTTCCAGTCGGCTACCGAATTGGATACCCCCGGGATGTATTCCGCTATAGGGGTAATGTCGTGAGACAGGCAGAAGTGCCAGAAGTCTTTCGCTATGTATGCCAACGTCTTGGATTTGGTGCCTCCCAGTCGATTGACATATTGCACCGCCGCCACATTGTCCATGCGAAATAGAATACAGCATGTGGACGTATGAGGCATAAAACTCTTGACGGCGAACAGAGCTGCCAAAAGTTCCAGTGCATTGATATGCAGGGAGGTTTCCGTTGCGGACCACGTCCCTCCTGTGGAGGCCGTCCCGCACCGGGCGCCCCAGCCCCTGCGACTGGCGTCTGATTCTATCACGACGTCCGGGGAGGGGTTGAAGATGGTCTTGGCGTTCCATTCCACGGCATGATGAAGCCACCATCTCAGTTCCTCGGTAGTCTCTTGACATAGGGGAATCTCGTCTGAATACCTGAGGCCTTGTCTCAGGTGCATAATTTTGAGCCGTTGAAGGGCTCTGTAATGTAGTGGGGCCGGAAAGATGGCCTGGATGGAGGCCGCAAGCAGGCCCACCAGCCGCGCTAGAGTGCGGAGGGATAGGAAACCTCTGCCTAGTGCTGCCCGAATCTCTTTGCGGATAAGAGCAAGTTTTGTTTTGGGTAGACTGAGGGTTGACTGGACGGTGTCTACCGTAAAGCCCAGGAACTCTATTTGTTGGGCTGGGGTCAAACTGGACTTTTCGTAGTTGATTACGAAGCCCAGTTCTTGGAGTAGGGAAATTGTCCAAGACATGTGAAGGAGGGCCTGATTCTGGGAGTAGGCCATGATGAGGATGTCGTCGAGATAGATAATCAGACGAACTCCTCTGCTCCTCAGTGCTGCCACCACTGGTTTCATAAGTTTGGTGAAACACCATGGGGCAGACGACAGGCCGAACGGAAGGCAAGTGAATTGCCACATCCTGCCCTTCCACGGGAAGCGAAGTAAATGTTGTGAGTCGGGGTGTATGGGAACCGTAAGGTATGCGTCTTTTAGATCCACCTTCACCAGCCAATCGCTGGGGTGGAGAAGGTCTCGGAGGAAGTGAATTCCCTCCATCTTGAAATGTCGGTATTCGACATATTGGTTTAAGCCCCTCAGGTTTATTACCGGGCGGAAGCCTCCTCCTTTCTTGCTTACTAGAAACAGGTTGCTTATGAAACCTGGGGAAGAGGGGTCTACTTCCATAATTGCCTGTTTTGTCACCAGATCTTGAATTTCTTTGTCTATGAGGCGTTCTTTTTGCTTTGCAAACCGAATGGGTGGGGGGATCATATTGAGAATCGGTGGGAATTGCATGTCTATGACAAACCCCGTGACGGAGTGTAAGATCCATGCATCTGCCGTAATCGCAGACCAATTGTGGGAAAAATACTTCAGACGTCCCCCCACAGGAGTGTGATCGAGTGTGGTGTAAGGTATACTCACCGGTAGGAGGTCGGGATCGTGGATAGCCGCGTCCACCACGTCCGCGCCAGGGTCTGCCTCGAGGAGGAAAGAACGGTGCAGGTTGTGCCATCGGGGTGGCATAGGACGGAGCCTGGTACTGATATTGAGCAGGGGATCTGCCCTGTGGCCTGAAGAAGGTAGAACGGCCGGCAGAACGGCCTCTATTTCTGCCGGCCCTCTTAAAAACCTTGTTGGTTCCCGTTTTTCTTAGGGAATTCTGGGCCTTATCCAGACTGGTGAACAGTCCAACAAATTTATTTATATCCTTGATGACCATGTCACCAAAGAGCATGCCCTCGGCCGCCGGGCCGGGCTCGGACTCCGCCAGGTGGGATAGCTGGGGGTCTAAACGCATAAGGATTGACCTGCGTCTTTCCACTGAGCATGCCGTGTTGGCGGTGCCAGCCAGGCACAGGGCTCTCTGTGCCCAACTCCTAAGCTGTGGGAGGTCAACTGGTTGTCCAGAAGCCGCAGCCTGTTCTGAGAGGTTGAGTATTTTAGTTAACGGACCCATCAGGTCCAGGACGCGGTCTTGTATGGCTCGGAAGGACCGTTCAATGCCCTTCTTTTGGAATTTTCCTGTCTTTAACAGGTATTTTGTTAGGACCGGATCAACCTCCGGGGTGGCTACCACTTTTTTGGGGATGGAGGGTCTGGGGCATTCGGCCCTCAATTTATTACGGCTACCCTTGTCTAAGGACTTCCTTGCCCACAGTTCCACGTATTGTGAAACGTGCGGTAAAGGGGTCCACTCTCCAGAACGCGGGTGTGTTATTGCGTCTGGATGGAAGAAGGGTTCCCAGAGGGCGTCCAGGAGGACCTCGTCCTGCGTGGCAGGAGTGGCTGCTGTATTAAGAGCCGTAGCCCCAGCATCTTCAATATCTGAATCGGAGTCAGATCCGTCCGATCCCTCTAAAGGGTCGGCAGAGTCCTCCTCAGAGGAATCCACGTATGAGTCAGGTTTTGCTCTTCTGGTGGCATTAAGTCCCTTTTTCTGGGTCTCCCTGAGGTTCAGGGGTCGAGGTGTATCTGAGTGATGCTGGGGTTGGTAGACCGTGGTGGGGGCTACCTGTAGCAGATTATTTACTTCCCCTGCCGGGGAGTCATGGACCGCAAGGGTGTGTTTCCTTTTCTGCAAGGATTTTCCCTTCTTAGTGGGCGGTTCACCGCACTGAAGCGGGATAGGTGTGACATCCGTGGGTTGTAGTGCCCAGGAGGATGGGGTAGTGGAGGCTAAGGCAGCCTGAATAGACATCTGTATGATGTCCTGGAGTTGGGAGGCACTCAGGGTGTGTGAGATGCCTGTGGATTGTATTTCCCCACTGGGGTTCAGTGGATTGGCATCAGTCATCTTGACAAGTGACAGTTAAGATAGTATCTCAATTAGAGTAATGAATTTTAAATTAGTATTTTTAAACTAATTGCTCAGGCTGGTAAAATATTATTCACACTCTGTTAGGTATAGTCAATTAAATAATAGTGACTGTTAGCTAGTCAGCGCTGGGGAAGTTATCTAGCCTCAGGGAAAAAATCCCTCTGTACTTAGCTGTTTTAGGGGAAACAGTGTATGCAGGCTCCTGTCCTATCCTCTCCTCCGTAGGCTCCGAGTGGCCACGGAGAAGAGGGGAGCCTCAGAACTGCAGCGGCCCGGGAACGAAGTCTCGCGAGACTACGGCCGGCGCGCGCTGATTGGTTGAGCGGCGAACGAGGGAGGGGCCGCCCCCTGAGAGCGCGCGAGTGTCGTGAGGGAGAAGGCGACAGTAATGGCGATGAGGGAAACGCAACGCCAGATCTGTCAGCTGTGCAGTGGTGTCGGAAGGAGACGCGCTCCCGACACCCTTGCTGACTGAATGACGCGAGGTACAGTAAAAAATGAGTCAGGTGACAGAACGAATGTTCAGCAGAAGCAGTTAAGGGTAAAGGCACTGTAAACCTTGAAGATACAGGAAAGACTGTAGAACATGTATATATATATACAAAGACATATATATCAGAAAAGAGTATACATATATATATCTAAGGAGACATATATCTGAAAAACCATGAACATAGGAAGTACAGGAGGGGAATATCTCTAGTACTCCTATATAACAATAATATACTAATAAATGAGTACTTATCTGATCTGTGAGCAGAAAGAAAGAGGGAGGAACATTCACAGACAGCCCCTTTTATGGGGTCACTGTTAGGGGCGTGGTTAGAGGATTATATGGACTACTGAGGGGGTAGTCTGTTTTAAAAAAGTTTTTTACATTAAGTTATTAGAAATGTATTCTGCTGTGAGCATTAATAAAGGAAGATCAATGCACAAGATATGAGCCTCCTGTCTGATATATAATTGGAAATTACTAGGGAACAAGTTAGACATATCGATTGCTTAACCCTTTTGAGACCCAAAGTCAGGGACCCAGCAGGGGATCAATTTAACCTTGCATTTTCTTCAGGCTTTCATCTCCAATACAAAGAGGCAGAAAGGATAATTAAAAGTTATTGGCCCATATTGCAAAAAAGATCATACCCTTAGAAAGATCGTTCCCAATAAACCTACGATTATCTACAAAAGAGCCCCAGGGTTATGCAATATATTGGCCAAAAATGTAATCCGGCCCCCCAAAAAAACTCCCACTTTTTTAGACCGTACAGGGTTCTACAAATGTAGGAGATGCAAAGCATGAAGGACTGTCAGGGACAAAACTAGGAAAGCTACCAGCTTTTCATCAGTGGTCACGGGTGGTGAATATGACATTAGACAGTTCATCACCTGTGACACGAGATATATCACTTACCTGCTTATGTGTCCGTGCAATTTCCAATATGTTGGTAGAACCACTAGAATCATGGCCAAAAGAGTGGGAGAACATAGAGACAACATAAAAAAGGGTTCAAACACCACAGTGTATCCAACCATTTTAGATTGATGCACAACAAGGACCCCTCCCTGCTCAGGTTCTGGGGTATTGATAGGGTTCGCCAGCATTGGAGAGGTACGGACATGACCAAAAAAGTGTTGCGGACACATTGGAGACGCATTGTACTGTATATATAGGGCCAGATTCACATATAATTACGTTGCTCCTGGGCAGCGTAACGTATGTCATTTACATTACACCGCCGCAGGTTTACAGCGTAAGTGCCTGATTCTCAGAACACTTACCTGTAAACTTGCGGCAGTGTATCGTAAATGCGCTCGGCGCAAGCCCGCCCAATTCAAATGGGGCGGGCACCATTTAAATTAGGCGCGTTCCCGCACCGAGCGTACTGCGCATGCTCCGTCGGGTAAATTATCCGACGTGCATTGCGCTAAATGACGTCGCACCGACGTCATTTGCTTAGACGTTAGCGTAAATGGCGTCCAGCACCATTCATGGACGTCTTACGCAAACGATGTTGATTTTTAAATTTTCGACGCGGGAACGACGGCCATACTTAACATTGGCTGCGCCTCATAGACCCAGGGGCAACTTTACGCGTCGCAAAGGCTACGGAAACGTCGTAAATTCTCTGCGTCGAGCCCGCGTACGTTCTGGAATCTCGCGTAAATAGCTAATTTGCATAGACGACGGGGAAAACGACGAGGCGACACCTAGCGGCGGGAAAAAAAATTGCATTTAAGATCTGACAGCGTAAGAGCCTTACGCCTGTCAGATCTAATGGATATCTATGCGTAACTGATTCTAAGAATCAGTCGCATAGATACCCTGGGCCAGATTAGGACTTACGACGGCGCAAATGGTGTTGCGCCGTCGTAACGCCATTGAGAATCTGGCCCATAGGCTTTAATATCACTAACCTATGGGATTAAACATTGATATTGATTTATAATGTCTTTTAACAGATTATTGATTGCAGTAGGTTATTTATTTATTTTTTATCGCTTGTATCAGATTTTCAGATTAGAGCCTGGGATTACCAGGGGTTCTATTTCAATACTCATTTATAATACTTTTTAGTATTACAACACAAACACAACACAAAAAATTCCTTTATGTTTTTTTTTTTATTCAATTATTCTTATTTTTCAATGTATTTTTTAATTTAGGCATGAATCTATTTCTAATTTTGGCCATATGGATATTCACCACTAGATGGTGCTGTCCTAATTATTTCCTTCATTTTCGAGGGTGCCAATTTGAACTCATTTAGTTCTAAATGTTATCCATTTACTAATATATTTTATTCATTCACTATGTAGGTGATTGTTGGTTATAGTTTTTTTTTTTATATATAAGTCATTTAATTGATTTGTTTTTATGGTTGGCTCTTAATGTGTGGTGTGAGCAGCGTGTGTGCATCGGCACTCCCTAGAGCAGTGGTTCTCAACCTGGGGGTTGGGACCCCCTTGGGGGTCAAATGATGAAGGCCATATCCTGGGCTGTTCCTGAAGCCCACACTGCTCTCCCAGCCTTTTTGCAGCCACCCAGAAGGGCTGTCCCTGGAGCCTGTGGACACCCAGCTAGGCGCCCACAGCCACTTTTTCAGCCGCCCTTTCAGTTCACGGCATGGCTTGGGGGTGAGGAATGTGAAGTGGGAGGGGCTGGAGGAGACCCTATCTTTTGATTTCGGCATAGGTGTCACTGCTACGAAACACCACAAAGTCGTAGACACAGTGAGTAACACTACCTGTGATTATAGTTGCCATTAAAAGTCCCCACTACAGTTCTCAGATCAGCAGGTGACCTTGATAAAGAGCACCTAAGTTGGTTGATCAGAACTCCCCCCAATATTGCCACTAACCCCAACTCCCCGCCAGCACTGCCACTCGTCCCTTTTCCCCCACCCTCCACCAAGGAGTAAGAGAAGGAATAATGTAAGGGAGAGGAAAAGAGGGGGAGCAACAAAGAAAAAGGGAGAGAAAGAATAAGAGAAAGAACAAGAAATACGGTTAGAGAGTGGGATGGGGGAAAAAAACAAGAAATTAAGATAGAGATAAAAGGGAAAGTAAGGAGAACAAAGAGAAAGAGTGGTACATCCTAAAATGTACCAGAAGGGGTTTTAATACTGTACGAGTGGAAGGGACTCAGGGAGCGCTAAATGTCCATGGGTTGGGGGCGCAAATTCCTTTTCTTGCCTTGGGTGCTGACAACCCACGCTTCAAATTTTTTTTTACTGTTAGGGGTCCCTACAACCTGGAAAATTTTATCAAGGGGTCACGGCACTAGAAAGGTTGAGAACCACTGTCCTAGAGGCAGATTTCATATTACATTTTTGTCCTCTCCTCCATTTTGGAGGAGCCTCACCAATAGCAGCCTTTACATTTTTATAAAAGAAAGCTGGAAGCGGCGTTTTGTCACTCCCTGAAGATGCCAATCACGACAAAACATATGTCGGAGAGAAGGATCTGCCACTTCCGGGTCCTAACTTGATATCCCATACTAGGCTATGCCCTCCGGAGTGGGACGTGAAATGCATGCCATCCCCAAGGGATTAGCCGACTCACACACACTAATTACACCTAGTGCCAGGCCAGGCACGTCAACATGTGAGTGTAACTGCTATTGTTGCTGCTGTTTTTATTTACTTTATTAAAAACTACTAGACTATAATAGGGATGAGCTTCGTGTTCGAGTCAAACCCATGTTCGACTCGAACATCGTATGCAGGCAGACAGGTGATTGTGTTAGCTGCAGTATTTTCAAGTGGTGTACTGTCTGTGTCCTCTGTACAGTGTGAACCTAAAGCTACGTAAAGCTGGTGTTTCTCATATTAGAGGCAGGGATCTGCTCATATTAATACCACAGGCAGGGGATCATTCTGCAAGTACTTTCATGTGGTGTACTGTCTGTGTCCTCTGCACAGTGTACACCTAAAGCTATGTAAAGCTGGTGTTTCTCATATTAGAGGCAGGGATCTGTTCATATTAATACCACGGGCAGGGGATCATTCTGCAAGTACTTTCACGTGGTGTACTGTCTGTGTCCTCTGTAAAGTGTGCACCTAAAGCCACGTAAAGCTGGTGTTTCTCATATTAGAGGCAGGGATCTGCTCATATTAATTACACAGGCAGGGGATCATTCTGCAAGTACTTTCACGTGGTGTACTGTCTGTGTCCTCTGCACAGCGTGCACCTGAAGCTACGTAAAGCTGGTGTTCTCATATTATTAACTACAGGCAGAGATCTGCTCATATTAATATGGAAGGCAATGTCCATGCCTCGCTGGACAGGGCGGTCAGTGATAAGGTGCATATTACCGCTGACTCATGGTCTAGCAAGCATGGACAGGGACGTTACCTATCTTTCACGGCGCATTGGGTGACTCTGCTGGCAGCTGGGAAGGATGGCACCAACCTCCTCTCCGCCCTGTGACAGGGACAAGTGACCCATGTGCCCTGTTTTGCACATGTCCTTAACTTGGTGGTGTAGCGGTTCTAGGGCAGGTACCCGGGCTTACAGGATGTCCTGAAGCAGGCCAGGAAAATCTGCGTGCATTTTCGACGGTCATATAATGCCAGTGCTCGGCTGGCAGACCTCCAAAAGGAATACAACCTGCCCAAGAACCGCCTAATCTGTGACATGTCCATCGTGAGCGGCCAGTGGAGTGGAATTGTGCTATTAATGGAATCAATCTGGTATTCCAAAAGCGCTTTTTGACTGTCCTGTAAAAAGGGGTCAAATTTATGTGTGATGTTATTTTACAAACATACTTTGTGAAAAGTTTTATTGAACATGTAAAAGTGCCTTATCCTTTATTTCAATATTTTACACAGTTTAGTGATTTGTTCACTTTTAAAGGTGCAGCTGTTTGCTATGGCCCAGATTCACATAGAGCAAGGCGCACGCTACGCCGCCGTAGCGCACACACCGTACGGCATGCCAACGTAGCATGGCGAGGCAAGCATTGCATTCAGCAAGCCAGTGCACCCAACAATGCGCCAGCGTGGCGTGGGGTTCGTAGGCGCACGCCGGCGTAGGTGGAAGTGGGCGTGACCCCATGCAAATGCTGGCCCGAGCGCCAGACAGGTACGCTGGCATGGCGCAGCGTTTTACGTCCGGCGTATCACGAACTGCGCATGCGCCGTGATGTGGACACATGCAAAGCACCCCCCTATGCCTGTGCACAACCGCGCCGGCACAACCGCCTAAGCTACGCCGGATCACCGTGTACGCCATGAACATAATGTACGCTCAGCGAGACGCACGTCCAACGCACAGTACGCCGGCTTGTGTTCCCTGGTGCAGACGACATGTCAGACAGTGACAGTGAGAAGGAGAAGCGCAAGAAGAACTTCTCTGTGGATGAGAGGGCGATCCTGACCACGGCCATTGGGAAGTATGATACGTACCTCCACGGAGCACAGAGCGGGAGGACAAGCAAGGCCAGGAAACTTGAAATCCTGCAGAAGGTGACCCTGGAGCTGAACACCCTCGGACACGAAACCCGAACATGGAAGGAGGTGCAGAAGAAAATTAACGACATGCGTCAGCGTGTCAGGGAAAAGCTGGCGAAGGTGAAGAGGCACCTCAGGGCCACGGGAGGTGGATCAGCTAGCAAGTTGAAGCTGTCTGCTGAAGAGGAGGTCATAGCCAGCTGCCTGGCGGAGGAGCAGGTGGAGGGCCTGGAGGGATTTGACTCCAGCGAACACGACTTGAGGAGAGGTAAGTGTGTTTCATCCCCTATCCAGTGTGGAGCATGTGAGGGGGTGCAAGGGAACATGTGACAAGTGTGTGGGCCCACCAACATGTGAATGCTGTGTGTCATCCACAGATGTGCTGGAGGGAGCTGGGCCATCATCTGCCTCTGAACGACCCACGCCAGGCAAGCACCAACATGTCCATTGGTCTGACCCCCTGGAAAGCCACGAAGCTTGTCAACACGCCGTGGCTACAGCAACGGTGGAGGGGAGTGCACACACAGGTGCATTGGAGGTCGTCGTGGAGGAGCCTGTGGACATCCAACAGGAGGACTTCCTGTACCTCGATGAGGAGACCCTCGGCGCCAGACGGTGGAAGTCGCTGACCTCATAACGCCATTGACGCCCATCAGGGGAACCCCCCAAGGGCCACCCCAGCAAGAGGGACACCTTCAAGGGACAGAGGGACGCAACCGACTGCAACTCCCAGGAAGGCTCTGAGCAAGAACAGGGCTGGAACCGGATCAGTCCAAGAAGGGCTCTAGAGGGAACAGGCCCGCCAGACACAGCACATGGAAGACATTGCCATCGACCTCCACCGTGTGGGTGACAGCATATCGTCTTTCAAAGCAGGAACAAAAATGATTTCTGGACAGCCGCACTCTGAACAGGTTGTAGCCTTTATTAAAAAAAGGACAGCACTACAAGTCACAGCAACATAAAATAAAACCCGACTGCTGACGCGTTTCGCACAGGAAACTAGTGCTTAGTCATATGCTATGACTAAGCACTAGTTTCAGTGCGAAACGCGTCAGGGTCGGGTTTTATTTTATGTTGCTGTGACTTGTAGTGCTGTCCTTTTTTTTTTAATAAAGGCTACAACCTGTTCAGAGTGCGGCTGTCCAGAAACAATTTTTGTTCCTGCTTTGCTAAGTGCATTGCCTGCACCTGAGTTGTCTGCAACGGAGGATATTCATCTGCGTTCCCACCTGGAGTGGCTACTCCCTTTTCCCCAGCATATCCTCCTTCGTCGGGTCCTCAGAGAAGGCACAGGCTGAGTACACACTGGCTGTGCAGGGCACGGCAGCCACAATGCAGCATGGACATGCAGGTGGCCCAGCAATGCAATACCACGTCCATTGAGCAACTGCAAGCAACAGCAGCAGGGATCGTGACCGAGGTTAGGAGCCTGGGCGGAATCGTGCATGTCAACACTTCCGCCATCCAGTTTTATGGACGCCAGAACAGGCGCCTGCAGTGCCAACACAACGCCAGTCAGAGGCAGATGCAGGCGGAAACATATGGCGAGCTGACCCGCATTGCCATTGCCTTGGAGGGGTTGCAGGCAACATCTAGATCCATATCCAGGAGCGACAGCCCAGGGGATGAACCGCCACAGGATGCCCCACACCCGAGTCATCGCCACGACACCTGCGGACCAGATCCCTGGGCACGAGGCATGGACCGCAGGAGGGCAAGTGACTGTCCCGAGGACAATAGCACCACAAGTGCAGCTCAGGGTCTCAGACCTGTAAGGGCTTGCCATGGCGGAAAATGGCATGGTCCAATATGTTTTTTCTTTTCACGGACCTAGACCTTGGGACATGTGTGTCACCCTCACTGATGTCACAGCAACATCGGACTGCACACAGTCAGGAGTGCAGAAGTCTCTACGGCGACTGGACACCGATTTGCAGGGGCAGGGTTTGCCCGGTGATGACAGTGCTACGGTGTGACTGGTGTGTGAGTGGCCAATGTGTCCAGACAGGCACAAGGCTATTTCTGCCAGCACTGCGTGTCAACTGGCAGGGGTCACCTTGGATCGTCGGAGAGAGGTTATCCCCACGACCGTGTGGATGTGTTATGAATGTACATCAACATCATTGGGGCCTTGGCTTGGCATTGTTGCTCCCAAGTCCTGCACGGTGGACTTGGGCTAAACCAATGTGAGGTGGATGTGGTGTGTGTGAGCTAGGGACCACAGTGGTGTGCATGCGTGCATTGTCCGTTTGCCATGATGAATGTGTGTGTTGCTGCAATTCAACGTGCAAGATGCGTTCCACGAGGCAGGGGGGAACTGTGTGGTGCGGGGGTCAGGTCATCACATATGTCAATCTCCAGGCCCTTTCTCATGGTGTAATTGTGCAGCACGCAACATGCACCGATGATCTGGCACACAAAGTTTGGGGAATACAACAGGGCCCCCCCCGGACTTATCCAGGCATCGGAAACGGGACTTCAGGATGCCAAATGTGCGCTCAACCACTGCACGGGTGTGTATGTGTGCAGCATTGTATCTTCTCTTGCCTCTGGTTTGGGGATTACGGTATGGAGTCAGGAGATGGGGCCCAAGTGCATATGCCGAGTCACCTGGAAGGGGAAAGACAGGAGGATGTTAGCCGTGCATCATGGGGTCAGACAGTCATGCCTGACACCCATGTGGAAGAAGGTGCTCTGGTCAAATGAGAACAAAATTTAACTTTTTGGCCTAAAAGCAAAACGATATGTGTGGCGGAAAACTAACATTGCACATCACCCTGAACACACCATCCCCACCGTAAAACATGGTAGTAGCATCATGTTGTGGGGATGCTTTTCGTCAACAGGGACATGGAAGCTGATCAGAGTTGATGGGAAGATGGATGGAGCCAAATACAGGGCAATCTTAGATAAAAACCTGTTATGCCGCGTACACATAGTCAGAATTTCCAACAAGAAAAATTTGATGTGAACTTTTGGTCAGAAATTTCAACTGTGTGAAGGCTCCATTGGACTTTTTCTGACGGAAATTCCGACAGCAAAAATTTGAGAGCTGGTTCTCAATTTTTCCAACAAGAAAAGTTCTTGTCGGAAATTCCGATCGTCTGTATGCAATTCCGATATGCAAAAAAACCCATGCATGCTCGGAATCAATTTGACGCATGCTCGGAACTTCTTTTTTCTCTGCTCGTTGTAGTGTTGTTCGTCACCGCGTTCTTGACGGTCTGAATTTTCTGAAAACTTGTGTATGCAACACAAGTTTGAGCCAACATTCGGCCAGAAATCAATCCACAGTTTTCTTGTCGGAATTTCCAATCGTATGTACGTGGCATTAGAGTCTGCAAAAGACTTGACACTGGACAGAGGTTCACCATCCAGCAGCACAACAACCCTAAACATACAGCTAGAGCTACAATGGAATGGTTTAAATCAAAGCATATTCATGTGTTAGAATGGCCCAGTCAAAGTCCAGACCTAAATCCAAATGAGAATATGTGGCAAAACTTGATAATTGCTGTTCACAGAAGCTCTCCATCCAATCTGACAGAGCTTGAGCTATTTTGCAAAGAGGAATGGGCAAAAATTTCACTTTCTATATGTGCAAGGCTGGTAGAGACATCCCCAAAAAGACTTGCAGCTGTAATTGCAGTGAAAGGTGGTTCTACAAAGTATTGACTCAGGGGGGCCGAATACAAATGCAAGCCACACTTTTAACATATTTATTTGTAAAAAAAATATTAAAACCATTTATCATTTTCCTTCCACTTCACAATTATGTGCCACTTTGTGTTGGTCTATCACATAAAATCCCAATAAAATACATTTATGTTTTTGGTTGTAACATGACAAAATGTGGAAAATCTCAAGGGGTATGAATACTTTTTTAAGGCGCTGTATATAAATGGCTAGTAAATTCACTAGTAATTTGTATTCAAAGTTGTTCTTGTATTCATGGATGGACAACAAGGAATTTTCACAGGAGAAGTACTGAATGAGATCATTGATATCTTTCAATGATACAACAGCTGTTGATTGATTGTTATACATTACATTATGATGTTATGGATTACTACACTTTGTGTTACCAGTTCAGTTTGCTCTAGTTAATTTGAATAACAGAGTTTGCTTCAGACATACTAAACAAAAATTATGTGCTCATAACCTTTACTGCCTTGAATATACACAATCATTCTACCGCTCGGCATATAAAGTTATAACTAAAATGTTTTGTTTCTTAATTAAAGAGAAGCTGTATAATGTTGTATTGAAAAACAAAACAGAGAAAATAGACTCTACATCTTCAAGTAAATTACAGAGGAACGTGTTTATATAACTGGCAGAGTAACTATAGTACAAGATAATCTAAAAGTGAAACAAAACAATACCACCAAACTAGTACAAAGTATGTTGCATTGCTGGATCTTGGTCCTATTTAAGCATTTAAATATTGGGCGATTTGACCCCCTTCCTGCCCAGGCCAATTTTCAGTTTTTAGCGCTGTCACACTTTGAATGACAATTACACGATCATACCATACTGTACTCATGAAATTTTTATATATTATTTTTTCACTCAATTAGAGCTTTCTCTTGGTAGTACAGTAAAACATTGGTTTGCGAGCATAATTCTTTCCAGAAACATGCTTGTGATCCAAAGCACTTGTATATCAAAGCTTTTTTTTTTTTACAGGGTATAAAAGAGAAGAGAGACACCTCTGATGCCTTGTACACACAATCGGTTTTCCCGGCGGTAAAAAGTCAGCAGGAAAACCGGCCGTGTGTACGAGGCATGAGTGTAGCAATAAGTTGCTAAATGTTGTACCTTCATTAAATGTAACCATATTGCTACACTTAGAGGCTCCTCTCTTCTCTTTTATACTCAGTTGTGACATGATGCTACTCTTTTTAAGTCCTTCGCTTGTATAGCAAGGCAACATTTATTAAAAAATGTTTCTTGTCCAGCAAAACGCTCTCAAACCAAGTTACTCTCAAACCAAGGTTTTACTGTATTTAATCACCGCTGTTTTTTTTTCTTTGCCAAAACAAAAAAGACAGAACATTTTGAAAAAATACCCCCGTTTTTCATTGTTTCTGTTATAACATTTGGCAAATAAATAATCTTTCTTCATAAATTTAGGTTAAAATGTATTCTGCTACATTTACTTGGTGAAAATTACCCAAATCAGTGTATATTACTTAGTCTCTGTGAAAGTTATTTGGGTTAATTTGGTATATATCTGAAAATTGATCCATCCTGATGTACTGACAGTTGTTAAGGCCATAGTTACCCTGTACTACTCTGGGGCGGTGATTAGGATTTTTTTACACACTATGATAAACAACCCTTTTTACTGAATGAAATATATTAATTCAGTGTGTACTGTTGTGATTAGCTGTGATTGGCCACAGCTAATCACATGGTACAGATTGGCTGTAAATGGCCTTGTCTCTATACATATAATCATTGTGACCAATCACAGAGATCAACACAATAGTACACAATGAATGACATTAATCAAAATGTACAATTGTCTTGTGATCTGCTGTGATTTGTCACAGTGATCACACAGTACCGGCAGTGGGCCGGTACACTGATCTGTCACCTGCTGTGTCCGGTGGATACAGCAGATAACAAATCGCATCTGAGTGTGGCCTATGGGGCACACGCGAGGCGCGATCCTGGGAGGACGTCATGTTACGTCCTCCCAGTAGGCCAGGCGGGAAGCATTTAAAGGATAAATTCACCTTTCGCAACATGTTACACCCATATTCAGGGTGCAACATGTAACATGTTATGAACGGACCGGCCCCGCACCTCCCCAATTACCACTGTGACAGCTAGCGGGGACCTTCTCCCTCCCCGCTAGCTGTCACACTTTTAAGAAAACGTAGCTGAGTGGGGCTCTGCCCACCCAGCCGCGTCACTGATTGACAGGGCTCTGTGTGGCTGTCAGCTTGCAGTTTTCAATGAACTACCATGGTGCTGTGAAGTGCTGTGGTAGTTCATTCATGCTTCCTGTCAGATTGTATCTGCTTACCTGTATGGGACACATAACAACGGTATTCCACTCCAAACAGCCGATGTACAACAAGGGCAGGCGGTCCGCAAGTGGATAAGCATTTTTCACATGCGTTACGTACATGCATAAATGTGTACATATGCACGTAAATTCCAGTGGCTAGAATGAATGAATATTCTGCCCAGTGCAATGAGTTTTGTGCTCATATGCTTCTAAACAACTGCATAAAGACGCGTAAATACGAACCAAAACAAGCATTTTTTAATGCTTGATTTTTATTCCATCACCTAGTAGAAAGAACCAGATAAAGAGTATTTTAATGTACCCATGTACAATCCATACAATCCATCTGTCCGGCCCCCTAATCTACATGCAGGGAGCTGGACGCATGAATTCCAAAAGAGTTTTTTTTTAGAAGAACATGTTTAAAGCCAGAGGCTCTAATATGCTTCAAAAAGGGTGGGTTCTGGGTGCAGAGCACTGTTCCCCAAGCCCACCCTGTTGTGTGACTATAGCAAACAAATATTCGCTATTGTCTCCCTAATTCTCCTCCCAGCCAATCAGTATGCAGGTCTTGAGACCCGTCACCCGATTGGCTCAGAGGATATGCATGCAATCCTATTGGCCGCTGAGGAGGAGGAGGGAGGAGATGCAGGGGAAGCCACCGTGAAGCACCAGAAGGAGAAGACAATATGCGCCACCTGGAGGAAGCGTTGCCTGCGACCTAGAAGGGGTAAGTGCGGGGCTGGTGAACGGCTGACCGGGGGGGGGGGGTTGACGCAAGTGGATTGTTTTCCCCCCACAAAACAAATATGCTACCAGTTGCCACTGATGTACATGAAGCCTAAGAAGATCTGAAGGTAGATTCAGGTTCCTTAGTAGATGTTTGCTATTCAACTTTGAATTGAAGGTGTTTATAAATGTCAATGCAGAGATGCATGCACCTGTGTTTTTTGGGGGAAAAGCTAGACATAGAGGCTGAAAATTAGGTAAACAAAAAATGCATTATATGTACTTTTTTGCTCTTCATCACTAACTTTATTGAACATTAATTTAATTGCTATAAAAGTATTGATTATTGGTCAGGAGGTAATCTTTGTGTTACAATATCATACCTCCCAACATTTTGAGATGGGAATGAGGGACATCTACTACCAAACGTATGTAGGCATAGGACACACCCCCTGCCACACCCCCTTAAAGGAGAGTTAACCAAAAATAAGGGCTTTTTTTTACCACTACTATTCCTTTATATTGGCTTATAAAATGTAATAAACTGCAGCCATTTAGAATTTGGATCAAAGGTTTATCACTGGGAAACACTTTTTGAAAGATAAAAAGTGCATTTTATATACAACTTTATAGATCAGACCAAAATGAGGAGGAAAGAGGGACAGAGGGACATTGTTCCAAATCAGGGACAGTCCCTAGAAATCAGGGACAGTTGGGAGCTATGAGAATATGTTCCTCTGTACTGCAGGATTAAACTTTATCTTAGTCTTCTATAGTTTTGTTATACACTAGATATCCTTGCACATACAATTGTTAATGTTAGGAATTGTTCTTTTATATAACCCAGATTACATGTGATACTATACATGAAAATGTCAAGATGGTTGTCTTTTTATAGTTCACAGTTGCAAAAAGGGTAATGCCATACCGTAGTAATACAAATAACTTGCCCTACTTGCTCTGGAGTTATGGATCATTTAGTAGGGAAGAAGGAAATATTCAATTAACAACAATACAAGTGTGCACAATGTGATCTTTTGACATTTCTAAAAGAATAGAATATGTGCATCAGCATTTTGGAGATATATAAGAGAAGCATTTTCTGTCTGTACCACAAGAGGGAGTTGTATGGTTCATTAACGGATAGTTCATAGAAAATCTCCAATGCTGGACAATCTGTGGTTATTTACCAGAAACAAAAATAATATGCAAAGAAAATCAGCAACCAAAGGAGTTATGTCTTTAATTAATTGTGGTAGCTTTTTTCATTATGATCTATAATTTGTGCAAAGCTATCTAGTGGTCCACATAGACATTTTCTAATTTACGCTGATGCCTATTCAGCCAAATTCCAGTGTCAGAAAGGGTATGTATTATAAAATTTACAGATGTTTTTTAGAAAGTGCAACCAGTAAAACAGCTCATGCACATAGGCATAAAAATATAGTAAATAAAGTATAGCATGTATCTTTACAGATCTAAATTTAGCAGTATTGTATATTATTGGCCCAAGCACACGGCTACATTGTGCACAGCTGTTTTCAGCTGTGTGAAAGTTCTGTGTCCGTGGTCAGTATTTTTGTATAATTTTTTCATAAATGAATGCAAACAGATGTTCATGATTTAAAACTGAGCACATGTGAACATTTACGTGTGTAAGCACAGCACTGTTACATTAATTTTGTACACATGATCTTTCTCCCAAAATATGGTGGCTCCATTCGTTTTCTTTCTTTTTCTTTTGTGGCTTTAATTTTGTGTAGGTAAATGCATAGATTGGCTCACTGCATCCAGTGAGCTGTAATTGGTATGTTAGGTCTGATCTGTGTGCCCTGCTGCGGCCAGTCTGCTGGATGCTGTAGCTCCCTCTGTATTCAGGTAACGTGAGAAGCTTCTGAATGATAGGTGTGGAGCTATGCAGATGGCAGCATTAATATTGATACCGCCCCAGCCTATCCCAGAGAGGCAGGCTCTGAAGGCATGCTGGGAGACTGTATTTATTCTGGGAGCACACAGAGCTTGGGGTCTTGTTCCAGAGAAGGAGGGAAACCTGAGGGAAGAATTCTGAGACCCAGGTGTATGGAAGAAGCTGACTGGGGGGAGCTGTATGCCACAGATCAGTCTAGTATCACTGGAGGGCATCACTTGGAAAATTGGAAGGGGCCAATTGGGCCTTGTGAGTACAGACATCGAAAGATCTTGGGGACCTTGTGCTTTAGCTACCACTCTGGTGCCTTAACAACAAAAACCTGGGGAATGCCCAGGGAAAAACCAAGCCTACTTACCGACCAGCTTGCAGAAAACCAATTAACCTGTCTACAGTATGCGTTAAAAACAGGGGTTCGGTCCGCACGCATTTGCAAACGCATGCGTGAGCCACAGAGCCGCGCCAAGGCACCCTGTAATATCTGTGGTCCTAACACTAAACAATGAGCGTCCCCACAGTGGAGGCACATGCATTTTAATGGATAGACAGGGGCAGGTGAACTGAAGGGAAGCCACCCCTCCATTAATAGGTACAAGAGCACACCAAGCACCCAGCATAAAGCACAATAGCTGCAAAGGTGTTGGTGCACTGATGGACCAATATAAACACCACAGGTGAAGCATAAACATGTCCACTGCCCCCATCTATAGCTGGCCATAACAGTAAGTAGCATTGGAAGGCTAAAGCAGATAACAACAAAAACCTGGGGAATGCCCAGGGAAAAACCAAGCCTACTTACCGACCAGCTTGCAGAAAACCAATTAACCTGTCTACAGTATGCGTTAAAAACAGGGGTTCGGTCCGCACGCATTTGCAAACGCATGCATGAGCCACAGAGCCGCGCCAAGGCACCCTGTAATATCTGTGGTCCTAACACTAAACAATGAGCGTCCCCACAGTGGAGGCACATGCATTTTAATGGATAGACAGGGGCAGGTGAACTGAAGGGAAGCCACTCCTCCTTTAAAAGGTACAAGAGCACACCAAGCACCCAGCATATAGCACAATGGCTGCAAAGGTGTTGGTGCACTGATGGACCAATATAAACACCACAGGTGAAGCATAAACATGTCCACTGCCCCCATCTATAGCTGGCCATAACAGTAAGTAGCATTGGAAGGCTAAAGCAGATAACAACAAAAACCTGGGGAATGCCCAGGGAAAAACCAAGCCTACTTACCGACCAGCTTGCAGAAAACCAATTAACCTGTCTACAGTATGCGTTAAAAACAGGGGTTCGGTCCGCACGCATTTGCAAACGCATGCGTGAGCCACAGAGCCGCGCCAAGGCACCCTGTAATATCTGTGGTCCTAACACTAAACAATGAGCGTCCCCACAGTGGAGGCACATGCATTTTAATGGATAGACAGGGGCAGGTGAACTGAAGGGAAGCCACCCCTCCTTTAAAAGGTACAAGAGCACACCAAGCACCCAGCATATAGCACAATGGCTGCAAAGGTGTTGGTGCACTGATGGACCAATATAAACACCACAGGTGAAGCATAAACATGTCCACTGCCCCCATCTATAGCTGGCCATAACAGTAAGTAGCATTGGAAGGCTAAAGCAGATAACAACAAAAACCTGGGGAATGCCCAGGGAAAAACCAAGCCTACAAGGCACTCTGGTGCCTTGTTATAGTCAGCTGTGGCTGGTGTCCTGAAGAGCTCTACTGTTTGTTACAAGCCTGGACTTCATCATAGTTTGTCTAAGGCCCCTTTCACACTTGGGCGGTGGGGACGTCGGCGTTAAAGCGCCGCTATTTTTAGCTGTGCTTTACTGTCAATTTCACGGCGCTATTCGGCCTCCAGCGGGGCGTTTTTTTCCCCCCGTTAGCACCCGAGAAAGGGTTAAAAACCCTTGCAAAGCGATGGAGGCGCTTTGCTGTCAGTATAGCCACAGTTTCCCATTGATTTCAATGGGCAGGAGCGGTGGAAGAGCGGTATACACACTGCTCCTTCACCGCTCCAAAGATGCTGCTAGCAGGACTTTTTTTTGCCAACCTGCTAGCGCACCGCTCCAGTGTGAAATCCCTCAGGGCTTTCACACTGGAGAGACAGCAGCAGCTGTTTCAGGTCGCTTTGCAGGCGCTATTTTTAGTGTTATAGCACCTGCAAAGCGACCCAATGTAAAGGGGTCTTAAAGGAAAACCAAGTCCTCTGATCTACATAGTTCTTATCTTCTGAGTATCCAACCACTTCCCTCATCCCTATCCAAGTTCTACAAAAAATAAAAACATCAAAAAACAATATCCCCTAGACTGGTCCATGGAGCCTGTTGTGTGCCTGGCTGCGGGGCTGAAGTTGGAAAGACCTGAGCAGTAATTCCTGCAGCTCCTACAGGAGTAGCACTACATTAACCTTAAAGGTAAAAAAAAAGCCTTAACGAAAAGAAAACAAATGCCTCCACCACTTGTTGACACAGACAACAGAGCTTAGCCCCACCCTCCACTCAGTTGTTACAGGATTTGACTGAAAGCAGCAGGAACCAATGGCTCTCACTGCT
The DNA here is from genome assembly GCF_905171775.1 of Rana temporaria. Lineage (NCBI taxonomy): Eukaryota > Metazoa > Chordata > Amphibia > Anura > Ranidae > Rana > Rana temporaria. The sequence goes on along the minus strand of NC_053494.1, from coordinate 162,822,150 downwards.
CTCAGCAATGCCTGTGAGAGCAGGGAAAATAGGGGAGAGGCCACTGTGCTGGATCGAGTGAGGACATAGGTAACTGATTTTAACCGTGTGCCCGAGGGTTGTTTGAGGAAGTTGAAGAGAGTGTATAATGCAGGGATTCTCAACCAGGGTTCCATGCAAGATTTCTTCAGAAGTTGTTAGAGGTTCCTTGAGCAATGAACACTTTCCACATGGACACAGACACACACACAGGGATTCCTTCAGAATACCAAAGGGTAGGAATCGGCAACAAAGTTGGTTAAAATCCTTGCAATTTACATAGGTCACCCAGAGGGGAATATTTTGTTTTCAACAAAAGTGGAGTTACTCTTTAAGGCCACAGTAAACATAGAGTTAGATTTTAGGTAGTGGATGTGCATGGATTATCTTTTAGATAAAATTATATTGTTTAATGTCACTTTAATGCCGCGTACACATGATCGGACATTCCGACAACAAAACCATGATTTTTTTTTCCGACGGAATGTTGGTTCAAACTTGAGTTGCATACACACAGTCACACAAATGTTGTCGGAAATTCCGAACGTCAAGAACACGGTGACGTACAACACGTACGATGAGCCGAAAAAAATCAAGTTCAGTAGCCAGTGCGGCTCTTCTGCTTGATTCAGAGCATGCATATTATTTTGTGCATTAGAATTGCATACACACAATCGGAATTTATGACAAGAACTTTTGTGTCAGAAAAAATTGAGAACCAGCTCTCAGACATTTGTTGTCGGAAATTCCGACAGCAAATGTCCGATGGAGCCTACACACGGTCGGAATATCCGACCAAAAGCTCACATCAAACATTTGTTGTTGGAAATTCCGATTGTGTGTACTTGGCATAAGACTATCATGCTCCTTCCCAACCCATAGGTTTGTTTTAAAGTGGAACCTAATGCCGCGTACACATAATCATTTTTCATCATGAAAAAAACATTGTTTTTCAGCATGTCGAAAAAACAACGTTTTCTTACTTCATCATTAAAACGATGTTGCCTACACACCATCGTTTTAAAAAAATGATCTAGCAAAGCGCGGTGACGTACAACACGTACGACGGCATTATAAAGGGGAAGTTCCTACTTTAGCTGATTCCGTGTTAGTAAAATGTGCGCTTTTGTCTGTTGCAGCGTGATGAATGTGCTTACTCCATTATGAACGGTAGTTTTACCCGAACGAGCGCTCCCGTCTCGTAACTTGCTTCTGAGAATGCACAGGTTTTTTACGTCGTTTTAGCCCACACGCAATCATTTTTTACAACCCGAAAAACAACATCGTTTTAAAACGACGTTAAAAAATGCAGCATGTTCAAATTTTTTTTTTGTTGTTTTTCAGAACCTGAAAAATGATGTGAAGACCACACACGATCATTTTAAATGACGTTTTTGAAAAACGTTTTTTTCATGCCGAAAAATTATCGTGTGTACGCGGCATTACTGTATCTGAGCACCACAAAATGAAAATGATTTTTCATTCATTTTTAATATTCAAAGAAAACTCCCCCACCCATTCATCCAACCATTAATGTCCTCGTGCTTTATTTTTTTGAGATATCACTTTGAAAAACACCCCCTAGCATTCGTAGCCATGGTCATCTTGAGCAAGGGTAGATGATCCTTACAGCATTTACTTTCTGGAATTCATCTGCCTTAGTTTAGGCATGGAGGAAGTAGGGTGTTTTTAACTGAAAGAAACCCTTCCACTCTCTCGAATTATCGACTATGGGATCTGTAGTGTGCATAGAGGAGTCCACATGGCCACAACTAACATGCACTGCTCCTTCTAAATAAACATGCCCAGGAGCGCTATATAATGGACACATCCTTTCCTACCTGGCATTTGATGCCAGGTGTCATGGGCACCCTCCAATCTGTAGATAGGATCCCGGTAAAGGTAGCCTTAGGCCTCGTACACACGACCGAGTTTCTCTGCAAAAACCAGCAAGAAACTTGCTGGGATTTTTTTTTTGCCGAGGAAACCGGTCGTGTGTACATTTTTCGACGAGGAAACTGCCGAGGATCCCGTCAAGCCAAAAAGAGAGCATGTCTTCTTTTTCCTCGACGGGAATGGAGAAACTTGCCTTGTCGAGTTCCTCGACAGCCTAACAAGGAACTCGACGAGGAAAACGATGTGTTTTGCCCGTCGAGATCCTCGGTCGTGTGTACGAGGCTTTAGAGATCCTTGATTGTAGCTCGTTCTTTTTCTAGGTTGCAGAATTACATCTATTGCATCATGGCGTGCGATGTCACTTTGTATATTGTTAGCAGACCTGCAACATGAAATTCTTTGAAGTAAGGTCAATTTGGGTGAGACATGTCTAGTCACATTAGAGGACTGTACTAATTCACTGTGCAGTTTACAACACACACTAAAATTAAATATTTTACTGCACCTGTAACAATGTGTAAATGATAGCCCTTTGCGTTGCCTTCCTTCACATTGTTCAAGGTCATTTAGATTTATGATCCAGTTGCTTCAACGCCTTTAATAGGACATGTTTGAAGCTGATTAAAAAAAAATCACTGTAGATTTATTAATGAAATGTGTTTGACCTTTCTGCATATGTAACAGAACTTTACTGTTCCTTCATAGCTGTCATGTTACAAGCTGCAAGAATTTGCATATCTTGTCTGGAGCAAATTCTGTTTCTAGGACGCCGATTCTTTCTTTTTTTTTTTCCTTCTCTGCACAGTGTGTTGGTTATCTTTTTTTGGGGCAGGAGCTGTGAGAGGTTTAATTGGTTAACCTACATCCTAATGCGGGCTGCTCATAAACTTCAGCCTTTGTTGTAGGTCCAACAGCTGCATTATGTCAGTCACAACTGAAAACATTTGCAAAGTTCCGGAATGCAGACGTTTTATGGGTGCCACAATAAAAAAAGCAAATTGAATTCACAAAAAGATGCATTTCTCTGTGATTACAATCTTACAGTGTTAATTAAAAACTTTGGGTAGGTGTTGCCACACAGTGAGAAGTGAGACGGAGATTACAAGAAAAGATTGGCAAGAGGAGTCAGTGACTAAGCGGCCTTCAGGTTTAACACAGCATTGATATCCATTGTTAGAGTTTATTTAAGGGTTGGTCCATCGAAAATAAATATTGAATTCTCGGCAGATGGCAGCAGGCTGACTCACCCATTGGGGTGGATTTACTAAAGGCAAATACACTGTGTACTTTGCAAGTGCAGTTGCACTTATTTTCCCCAGAGCTTTGTAAATGTGGTGAAGCTGTGCTGATTTATCATCCAATTACGTGCAAGCAAACATGCTTTTTTATTTTTATTTTCCTTGAACTTGATTGGGTATTCTTTACAAAGTGAAGCTTTACCACATTGTATTTGCTAAGGAAAATGAGTGCAACTGCACTTACAAAGTACACAGTCTATTTGCCTTTAGTTAACCTGCCTGGCGGTATACCCGAGCGTGACTCGGGGTGGGTTTTTCATGTTGCGATCGGTATCCCAGAGTCACGCTTGGGCTAGCTATGCAGAGCCTGCAGCGTGCGCTGGCTTACCTTTTCCTGGATCCAGCGATGCCACCGCGCTGTGTGAGCGAGCGGGACCTCGCTCGATTCACACAGCGTCCTCCTGTGCCGCCGATCTCCGCTCCCTGCGACGTTACGACGCACGGGAGCGGAGAACGGCGCCAAATTCAAAAACGTAAAGAAACACTATACATACAGTATACTGTAATCTTATAGATTACAGTTGTACTGTATGTAAAAAAAACACACCCCCCTTGTCCCTAGTGGTCTGCCCAGTGCCCTACATGTACTTTTATATAATAAAAACTTTTCTTTCTCCCTGCAAACTTTCTCCCATAGCAACCAAAAGTGTCCCTTTATGTCAAAAATAGTTTTAGATCAGCTAAAAAACAGCGATAATAAATTATAATCACTTGCAGAATTGTGCGATAGCGATTTGTGGGAAAATTCGTCATAAAAAAAATAAAATAATGACAGCGACAATTTTGCAACTGAGAAAATTTCAGTGATTTTGATTTGATTACATTATTGAATCATTTTTATTATAATTATATTATTATTTGTTATAATTATTTATAATTATTTATTATATTATAATTTATAATTTTGTTTTTTAAAAAATGTCATACCCGGGATGCCTATTAGATTCTTGTTTGGTCAGATTTAAGTGAGTTATTCCTAAGAATTACAGGCCTACAGTATAAAACGCCAAATTTCCTTGCAAATAATTTTACAGCTTTTGGTACGTAATTCCAGACAGAATCATACCGCCAGGGAGGTTAAAGGGGCTGTAAACCCTCGTTTTTAAAAAAAAAAATAACAAACATGTCATACTTACCTCCACTGTGCAGTTTGTTTTGCACAGAGTTGCCCCGACCCACCTCTTCTGGGTGAAGAAATAATTCCGGACGGCTGCACTTCCAAACATCCAACATTTCAGGGGCTAAGGCTCCCATTGTCCAGGGCTATAGGAGAACAAAATGTGTTCTTTATATTTTTCCTGTGACCCTCAAAAGGAAAGGGGGGGGGGCGGGGTGTTCAAATCACTCAAAAGATGGAAGCTGTGTGTTAAGCCTGATTATCAAACAAAGATGCAGCTAACATCACCAAAGTCATACGAATCCTTGTGTAAAGCACTGTTCACTACACACTGAGGTCCCTAATAACAAAGCAAATCCAGGTATCTGGCTAATCAATATTATCATGTCCTTAGGCAGGACTTTAAATTTAAAATGTTTAAACTGGCCTACAGGTTTCACTTTCATTTTATTATCAGGAAGTGTATATTAACTGGCTTGTTAATAAGGATACAGGTTTGGACCAACTGCTCATTCAATTCTGTGTTAACTGGTCTTCAAACACTTTGCACAATATATCTGAAGGCGTTTTTTTTTTATTTCTAACCACCTTAAAAGAGATTTATGTTTTTTTTTTTTAGATTCATACTTACCTAGGTGGATGCAGCATCACTCCATCTGTCCCCTGACGGTGCCGGTCCAGTCATGTAGGCATATACCGACTCTATGGTTGTGATGACGCCCTGGCCTGGACCAGCTCTGTGAAATCAGCAGAGTGGACTTTAGCCTGCTCTCTGCTGAATACGGGTCATAGGAGTGCAGAACGAACTGAACTTCTGTGATCCACAGGAGAAGTACAGTCAAGCAAGCTTTGGCGGTGCTTCTCCTTTAAAGTAGATATGAACCCTAAATTAGAATTTTGTTTGCTAAATCATGTACCTTAATGTGATTGTAAACCCTCACATATACCCATGGGCATCCGCTGAAATTTTTTCAGAGAGGGGTGCTTCGGCAGCGGCCATACACAGTCACATTTTACCCTTTCTTCGACCGCTAGCAGGGGTTTAAAAGCGCCCCCCCCCACGTTGAAATTTAAAAACACCCCACTGTGCCCCCTGCATCTTTCAATATCTCTTTGTCACTACTGTGTACCCCCTCTCCACAACTGCACCTCTGGACCCCTTTACATTACACAACACCTCACAGCTCTGGACCCCTTTAAATTACACAGCACCCCACAGCTCTGGATCCCTTTACATTACACAGCATCCCACAGCTCTGGACCCCTTTACATTACACAGCACCCTGCATCACTGGCCCCCTTTACATTACACAGCACCCTGCACCACTGGACCCCTTTACATTACACAACACCCTGCACCACTGTGCCCCTTTACATTACACAGCATCCCACAGCTCTGGACCCCTTTACATTACACAGCACCCTGCATCACTGGCCCCCTTTACATTACACAGCACCCTGCACCACTGGACCCCTTTACATTACACAACACCCTGCACCACTGTGCCCCTTTACATTACACAGCACCCCTATCCTATCCTATATATTTATTTCAGGTCAAAAGAGGAACCTTTTGGAATGAGGGACAAATGGATTTGATTCCAGAAGAGGGACAGGCACTCTAAATAATGGACAAATAGAAACTATGCCGTAGGCTACAACTCTGTGTTGTGTTTGCTCTGCGTTTTCAAACTTGCTAAAAACACACCAGAAAATAGTCTAGTGTTACCTGTGGCAACAGATGTTGGAACAAACAAAGAACAGGCCTGGTAAACAATATCAAATGGCGTTCCCCTCCCTCTGTCCTCTGGCGCTCGTATCGTATGTCACTGAGCTGGGTCTGTGTGCAAGGTTCTGCCCCCCTAGTTTGGCTCGTGTGATAGGCGGAAACACTAGAAGACTATCAGATGAGCCGAACTAGGGGGGCGTGACCTTGCACACAAACCCAGCTCCATGACATACGATACGAGCGCCGGAGGACAGAAGGAGGGGAGCGCTGCAGTCATCGCTTAAAGCGGCCCCAGGGCCAGTTCGGCCCTGCTCCTGGCTCTCCCTGGCGATTACAGGGGGGGGCAAACTACCTCCCTTGCCCTATGGAACGGACGCCTATGCATATACCCAGTGAAGTAAATAGCCTCAGATAATACACAGGGATAAAACAAATCCTCCTACATAGGTTTTACTGTTTTATCTGCAGTCTTCTCTTGTCTACAACCCTTCAAAGTGATAAAATCCTTATGCATCTGTGCGTAGTACAGAGGAGGAAGTGGAGAACTGCAGTTACAGCTCGGAGACACTGTGTGAGAGCTGATTGGAAGAAAGGGACACCCCCCCTCCACATAGGCAGAGGAATGAAGGAACATGCAGAGCTGTATTCTAAATAGACAAGCTCAGTGCTGATCTCCCTCCCCGACACTAATTTTAGCTCACGTTATCTCATGTGTCATAAAACGTGCCAGAAGTGACTCATGCTGATAACAGAGGAACAAAGCACAAGAGAGAAACAACACTTAGAGCTTTTTCGAAAAATAAGTAAACACAACAAATATATGTGCCTTGTTCAAATTTCATGACTGGGGTTTACAACCACTTTAAACAGCTGCCATTTTTTTATGTTTTCATCCTTTTAATTATATTTTTTTACATCTCAGTGCTGCTGATTTTCTGCAACCTTTTATCAGCTACCTCCGGTTTACATGATTGGGTCACCAGATATAGTTTTAACGAAGGCTGCAGATTAAAAAATATTGGTAAAATCCGATAGTACATTAACATGATAAATCTTATATGAAATATTACTGATTGGATTCATATTTACTTTATTGATGGCCTTGCAGGGGAGGACGAGATGGTGGATATTTCAGCTCACCGGTGCCCACCCAGTCAGTACCATTCCCTTCTGGGTAGTGTTGGCCTTTATTCTCTATTACATTTAGTTTTTAACCATAAGTGAAATGTAAAATTGAATCACCTTTTAAGATAAATTGGCATAAATACAAAATCAACTTTAAGTGAAATTGGTTAATTTTAAGAGTTGACATTGTTTTTCTGCTTGTGACAACTGCAAGCAACCCTGTGCTGTACTCCTTCCAATGACCCCTGGTTATTTCAAGGTAAATCGCTTTTGAAAAACAAAATATCTCCGTCTCCTCTGGGAAAGATTTGTGGTGTCTTTTGTTCTATGAGCATTTGTTTTTCTCTTTTATTTTACTGTTGAAAAGTTGTTGACATGGGTTTAATATAGATTCTCATCATGTAGTGGGGAGTGATAGAAGTCAGAAGCATTCAGCAAGTAGTGGCACTCAGGACATTTCCCATAAAGCTGCGAGCATTATAACCCTCTAATACTTGCAGAGCCAGACATTTCACCACTGAGGACCGGGGGGAATCTGGTTTTGATAATTTTTCTGACAAGGAGGCTGCAGAGCCAGCAGGCCAGCTCCCTGGGGCTGCCATAAAGAAATGAAGCTCTGATTTTTCAACCTTTGACACCTACATGTGGGGCAGTTAAAGGGATCTTTGGCAGGGGAAACCAAGTCTTTTTGTGGCCATCATTTCTTAATAGGAAGAAAAAAAAGTAAAGACTACAATTCCCAGGATGCTTTCGTAAAACAAATAACAAAAAATAGTTTCGCTGGATAACTTTGCCTTTAGTTTTGTCATTGAGACAGAAGATTGCTTAGACTGAGAAAAACTATCTGTTTAGAAATATTGAATGTGTTGATATTTTTTCTTGATTATTTTATTGATTACAGGCATTTATATAGTGCCAACAAATTACACAGCACTTGTATTATTTGCAATCACATCAGTCCCTGCCCTAAAGGAGCTTATAATATAAGGCGTCTACAGGGCAGGACTGGGACAAAAATTTGGCCCTGGACTTCATCCAGACCGGCCCATTTTAATTCAATCAAATGCTGCCCCCACCCCCCGAAAAATCACACCCACAAAAAGGCCCCTACATCCATTATTGTATATCATGAGAGGGTGAGAGAGAGGGGAATGAGAGAGAGAGAGAGAGAGAGAGAGAGGGAGGGAGGAGGGAAAGGGGGTGAGAGAGGGGGGTGAGTGTAAGAAAAAGAGTGAGTGTAAAAGAGAGGGGGTGAGTTGAGGACCCCTTTTTACACTGAGGCATTTTTTAGGCGATTTTGGGCGCCTGTAAAGCGACTGAAAAACACTTCCGCTGCAGTCTCAGTGTGAAAGCCTGAGTGCTTTCACACTGGGGCGCTGCCAGGGCGTTAAAAAAAGTCCTCCAAGCAGCATCTCTGTTTTAAAAAACGGCCCACTGAGCCATCGGCCCACCGGGAAACTCCCTGTAGTCCCTATGGCCAGTCCATCCCTGGGCGTCTATCTCATATGCATACCTTCATCTTTCAGCCCAGGTTCACACTGGGTACGATTTGGTTTGATTTGAGATGCGATTTCACTGGTAAAATCGCATCTCAAATCGGCGGCATTTTCCGGCAATTGTCGGCAATAACACCGTCCTAATCGGTGCGACGCCGCATCTGCGGCGCTGCACCGATTTCAAAAAGTAGTTCCTGTACTACTTTTTGCGATTTAGGGCCGCGATTTACATAGACATCTGTGCAGAAACCTGCACAGATGTCTCTTAAATCGCGGCCGAAATCGGGACTGCCAGCGGGAGTGAAATCGTGCGAGTTCAGCTGAACTTGCACGGCTTCACTCCCACAGCCCAGTGTGAACCAGGGCTCAGGGTTCCGGAAACCCTATGACCAGTGCCTTTATGGTATTGTATAAATGCATGTCCTAGTTTTATTGAAAGCATTTTGTAGGAATGTTAAAAGAAATGCGTACAATTCAGATGCTTTGCACTGCACTCAGAAAAAAACAGAAAAAACATATATTAAAATTTAAAGTGCATGTATAATCACATTTTTATTTTTAGTCTTTCATATACTATAGTAGAGAGGGATTTGAACCCCTGTCAAGTTTTTTTTGCTGTCTGGTCCCCCTTGAGGAAAGTAGGGTATACCTATTTGTCCTACTGACATAGAAACATAGAAGAGTGACAGTAGAAAAAAAAAGTGGTCCATCAAGTCTGTCCCAGTTCTCCCGATGTTCACACTGCTGATCTTTGCTGTTCTAAAAACATTGACTGAAGAATCATCAAAATCCAACAATTCTGAGAATGTCATATTCCTGGTCCCTGTTGCATGCTGTGGCTCTTCCCTCTATCCCTCTGCTGTCTTGGTGGATAATAATGAAGAGTAAAGTTCAGGTTGTGTTGCATTTACCCTGTGTAATTCCTGTTGCCATATAAAAAAAATCTTGTGAAAGAGTGAGAATTTGAAGCACACAGATGAAAAAAGGTAGTGGGGACTTAAGTTGGCCAAAGACGAATAAAAATTTGGCAGGGAGCGGTGAAATTTCTAACCATGTGTGGGTGTCCCTCTTCACCAGAAATCAATCGGTAGATCAACTCCTATCGAATGGGAATCTTTGAAAACTTTTGTCAATCTGCGGCTGCAGCCAATCCGATGCAGACATTGATCAATGTATTCTGACAGAAGATAGTCAGAATAAAATGTCACAGTGGGGGAGATTCTTTCATTTACCTCATTTGTGTGGTTGGAGGAATGCATTCAATAATAGCAGATCACAATTGTAAACAATGAATGGCTATGATTCATGCCATTCATTGTGTTCAATTGTGCTGCTAGTCACAGTGATCACATGGTACAGACAGGGCCAATCCCAGCCCATCTGTACCACACAATTAGCTTTGACCAATCACAGCTAATCACAACAAAACAGACTGATTCAGTTTCATTCAGTAAAATGCTTGCTTATAGCAACATAATTCACTGCTATATGCAAACGTAGCAAACATCAGTTAGCGCCCTTCTGATCTATTTTCATTATTTATTAGTTATTTACTAATTTTAGGAGCAGCACTGGTATTCACTATTGTATTAGTTTATAATTGGTACAGTTCCCCCTCTTTTTTGTATTTATAAGCAAATATAATGTGTAATAAAAAAAAAAGATTCTGATCACTTTCCCAGAGCAGTACAATCGATAGTAAACACTGAATGAATCAAATTTTCATTCAGTAAAAATTATTGCTTATAACAGTGACATTTACCGTTATAAGCAATCAGTGTGTAAAAAAATAAAAATAAATCCTGATCACTTACCCAGAGTAGTACAATGTTTATATATCAACATTATACTATACACTATTGTAATAGAAAAAAAAATATTAAATTCTTTTTTTTTTTTGTACATACTGTCATAGTTCAGTGTCCTTGATCACCACCACACCAGTTATATGACGATACTGTATGATTCTTGTCACAGTTTTTTGGGAAATGGAGAAATTTAAAAAAAAAAAATTATAAAAAATTGCGGTGATGTAAAAAATGTATGAAAACAATTTTTTTTTTTTTTTTTTTTAATTTCTCCATTTCCCAAAAAACTGTGACAAGAAATTACAACTTTGAAAAACTCACCTTTCCTCTTACTGAATACCTTGGACTGTCTACTTTCTAAAAAGGGGTAATTTGAGGGGTATAATGTTGCATGACTGTGCAATTGTCATTCAAAGTATGATATCACTGAAAGCTGAAAATTGACCTGGGCAGGAAGGCAGTGAAAGTGCCCTGTTTTGAAGTGGCTAAAGAGTAGGTATTGGCAGGCATAAGGGCCCCTCTATTTAATCCAGTTATCTGTTCATTAAAAGTATTTAACAGGATTGTAAAGGCTTGTTTTCCCCCCCTATAAAAATAACAAACATGTTATACTTTCCTGCTCTCTTGAAGTGGATTTGCACAGAGCAGCCAAGATCCTCCTCTTCCCAGGTCCCTCTTCTGTGATCCTGGCCCCTCCCTCCTGTTCAATGCCCCCATAGAAAACAGCTTGCTATGGGCGCACCCAAGTCTCAGCTCTCTGTGTGCATTCAGACACATTTCTAAATTGCCTCCAGAACAAAGGGGAAAACGTCCTATTCCTGTTACAACGATATCTGTCTAAGAGGGGATTCTCCACCATTTTGAAGAGATTTCCTCTTTCCTTGTTGCATCTCTAGGACAAAAGTAAATGAACATCTTTCCAACCAGACACAGACAGCAAAAAATGAACTTATAGGAGCTTAAAGCAGACCTTCACCCTAAATATCATGTTGTACTGTCCTGCCACCTGCTCTCTCCCTCTAATTTTTTTTTTACACAAAGTAAAAAATATTTTTCGCCTAAGCAAGAATTTCTCCTTAGCCACTGTGCATGTCCAGATGTGCCGCAGCTCTCAACTCTTGAAAGAACGCTGCAGCTCATCTGTGCATACGCCATGTTTCCCGGGCATCTGCACACGTGCTAGGTTTCTCACGCAAACACAAAGACTGCCACCAGGAAAGTCCAAGACCTTCCCTGTCTTTGTATGTGTGCAGAAAACCACATGCACGTATGCCGATGTGCCGACAGGCTCTGCCAGGACCTGAAGGTCGGACAGAACCTTGGGTACATCTGTGCATGTGCGATAATAGACTCTACTTCCGAAGAAGTTCTGCCTTAAAGTGTAACTAAAGGCAAAGCCTTTTGTTTTTATTTTGAGGGGGATATAACCCTCACCCTTTTTTTTTTTTCATCAGTGTCCAATAGGGGAGATTTCCCTTCACTTCCTTTCCCATAGCCAAAAGAGGAAGTGAAAGGAAATCACTCCAAAGTGAGGGAATCTCAGAGCATTACCAGGGTCACCAGAACTATTGGAAAATTTCCCCTCTATTAGTGTTCTGATGTCAGCCCAAATTTTGGGATTTTCTTTTACTTTCAGTTTTGACATTAAAGTGATACTAAAGTCTTGTTTCTTTTTGGTAAAAATAACAAATATGTTATACTTACCTGCTCTGTGCAGTGGTTTTGCACAGAGCAGCCCGGATCCTAATCTTCTCGGGTCCTCCCTCTTTGGGATTTCTGGCCCCTCCCTCCTGTTGAGTGCCCCCACAGAAAGCAGCTTGTTATGGGAGCACACTTCGTATCCATTCAAACACGAAGCTGGGGCCCGCACCGCCCCCTCTCTCTCCTCATTGGCTCACTGACTTTGATTGACAGCAGTGGGAGCCAATGGGGAAGGGAGTCCCAGACAGCTGAGTCTCTCGTGCAACATTGCTGGTTTAAGAGGTAGCTCAGGTAAGTATTAGGGGGGCTGAGGCACACAAAAGTTTTTTTTTATCTTCATGCATAGAATGCATTAAAGCTGAACTCCTCCCAAAAGGGGAAGCTTTGCTTGTTTGCTTACTCCCCACATTTGGCACCTTTGAAGGGGGGGGGGAGGAGCGGGTACCTATTTTTGGCAGGTACCCATCCTCACTTCTGGGAAACCTAGTCACAGCGAGGTCCCCTGGAAGTTTGGCCCCCCTCCCCCTTCCCCCGCCACCAGGCCATTCACAAAGCGCAGCCTTTAGTTATATTTTAACACTTGTCAATCTAAAACTGAGAAATAAATGTTTAAATAATACCTCAATTTTTCTTGGTGTCTGTCTGGATTATTCTGCACATCAGCATTCAGGCTGGGAGAGGAAGAGAGCACCGCAAGCCATTCAATGCTTTATGGCAGGGGTCTCCAAACTTTTCAAACAAAGGGCCAGTCTACTGTCCTTCAGAATTTAGGAGGGCCGGATTGTGGCCAGTGGGGGTAGAAAATGTCCTGGGCCCAACATCAGTGAGAATAAATATGACTTCCGGGTTGGTGGTCAGCAGGAGGGGTTGTGCCCCATTATTGGTATTAGTAGGAGGAGTAGTGCCCTCTTATTGGTGTACCACTACCCCCAGAGGAGCTGCTGGATTGTTTTGGGTGGCACATTTACCTTGTGGCTCTTCCGAATTCCTAGGGGTGAATGGTGCATGTAGCAGTAGTAAAGGAATGTCCGCAACAAGTGTCTTTTCTGTGCTCTTTATTACCCAGCCGGGTAAAAACAATGAACTGGTGATGAAAGGATAGCGTTAAGAAGGAGAAGGAGAACAGCAGATTCAGGCGAAGTATTTGGAACTGTCCTGCTCCCACACGTAACACTTTCCGCACCACTCCTGACTGAGTGGGCTTAGCGTACCCGGACAGGCCTCTTTCACTAACCTGGCAGCCGGAGTATCACTCAAACTCTCGTTAGGACAAAGTCTCTGCCACAGACCCTCCTTAGAATGAACTTGAACTTGAGGAAAAGTCTCTGCCACAGACCCTCCTTAGAATGAACTTCGGGGAGACACTTCTGCCACAGGCCCTCTCTGGCTGCAATACGGAGGTAATCCTCCTTAAAGAATTACGCCTAAATCTCCTTCTTAACGTCGCCCAGGTCCCGACTGATAGGTGTTCAATCCTTCAGTGTCTGGTTACCTTGATCCCCAATGGTTTGTTGAAATCCTTTTGGACCGCCAGCCTCTCAATGGCGCTGCTCAGACAGACTCCCCACCAAATAGCTATACCGCTTGGGATCTCGAAAAGTCGTTTGCTCAAACGTTCCGGACCAATATGGTCCCGTAACCAGGAACACCGCGTGGCATGCACGCCCCGGCCAGGTAGGCCATAACGCCGGAAGGCCGTGATGTGGTCACCCTAAAGCCTCGTACACACGATCAGTCCATCCGATGAAGCTGACTGATGGTCCGTCGCGCCCACACACCATCGGTTAATGAACAGACCGTGTCAGAATGCGGACACGTAAACCACGTACGACGGCACTATAAAGGGGCAGTTCGAATCCAATGGCGCCACCCTTGGGGCTGCTTTAGCTGATTTTGTGTTAGTAAAAGACGATTTGCGCTTTTCTGTCTGTTACAGCGTGATGAATGTGCTATCTCCAAAACGAACGCTAGTTTTACAAGAACGAGCGCTCCCATCTCCTCACTTAGGCGCTACATTGATATTAGGGGGAGTAGTGCCCCATTATTGGTATTAGGAGGAGTAGTATTCCAACATTGGCATCAGTGGAAAAAATGGTGCCCCGTTGCTGGAGTCAGTGGGAGGAATAGTTCCTCATATCATTGAGAGGAATAGTGCCTCAAAGGCCAGATAAAGGCTAGCAAAGGGCCACTGCTTTATGGGGTTGCACCGCACATTGAATTTAACAATTGGAGATTGTTTATTGGAGATGACTTAATCAGTGAGCTATCTAGTCATAGGGGTTGATTTAAAAGGCAAATAGTCTGTGCGCTTTGCAAAGTGCAGTTGCACTCTGCAAAAGCAGTTGTTCCAAAGCTTAGTAAATGAGCAAAAGCTCTGCTTTAGTAAATCAACCCCATAGTCTTGACTATACTATATGGCTCTGAGAAGGGTAAATGGTGAGGACCTCTCAAATTATTTGGCGGGGGGTGCCTAGATTAGAAAACTGGCTAAGTATTATTTTTTTTGCAGGTGCTAGTGTTCCCAGGTATGTATTTCAGCTTTGTTTTTAGCGGCTTGCCTACACTTAAACTTCTAAGTTGAAAACATAGCCAGATTAAGCTACTCAGAGAGCAGTTGCAGGGCAAAAGGCTAATAGAGCATAGCTATTTTTTATTTGTCGTCTGGGCCAGTTCAGTGGTGAATGCAGTACAGCTGTATTTCTTGGTGCTATCAGTACCTAAGTCTAAATGGCTTGTCTCTTGCTGCTTTTAGTTAATAATGTTCCACTGCTTGGTTTCAGATCAAAATATTGTCATACTGTCCAGTAATTTATGACTTTGCTGTATTGCAAAGCCAGATAGCTGTGGAATTGAACTGCGCTGGCAAGGGAAGTTAAAACGCTTATTCGTAAAAACGTTCAAATTAAAATTGACAGACAAATCTTTTTTGTTTTATGGGCTGCTTGCATGGGCAGCAGAATAAAGCAACAGTTTGGTCTCTTTTGACCCATATTCTTCCTCTGAGCCTTTTTAAATGGGTTATTCCAGAGCAGTCTCTCTTATTGGAAAGCTGTTCATCTGATACAGACTTGGCTCAGCCAGCTTGTCTAACTGTTCACTTCTATTTTAAAAAGTCTGCTTTCTTCTCAAAGGGAAATTATAGTGTATTTTTAGTCACTACACATTTTAGCTATTACTGTAAAATTTAGCAAAAAATAAATTTGACATTTGTATTTGCATTTTGCTGTATATATTTTTTTTGGGGGGGGGGGGGGGGTAATAAATGCTGAACCCCAGGCAGATAAAAAAAACTGTTAACTTAACCATTCTATTTATCCTAAAGTGATAAGCTTGTTTTTTTATTTAAAAATACCAAAGATGTCATTCTTGCCTGCTCTGTGCAGTGGTTTTGCACAGAGCAGCCCAGATCCTCCTCTTCTTGGGTCCCTTGCCGGCACTCCCGCCCCTTCCCTCCTGCCAAGTGCCCCACAGTAAGCGGTTTGCTATAGGGGAACCCAAGCCAAGCTGCTGCTCTTTGTGTCCATTCAGACAGGGAGCCACTCCTCTCCTGATTTGCTTGCTCGCTTTGATTGACAGCAGCGGGAGCCAATGGCACCAGCTGCTGTCTCAGACAATAAGGAGGGAGAGTCCTGGACAACTGAGCCTCTTCTACAACATCACTGGATCGTGACGGGCTCAGGTAAGTATTATGGGAGCTGAGGGGGGCGCTGCACACAGAAGGTTTTTTATCTTAATGCATAGACAACCACTTTCTCTGGCTTTTGCAAATAACATACATTCATGCATTGCATGAATGTATGTTATTGTGGCCAGCTGGCGCTGGTCTATTCAAATGGCCGGACCTTGGGCGCCGGCTACCTGAAGAACGGCAGCTGGTTGGCTGTGCGGAAGGTCCTATCAGAGCCAGCAGCTCTGATAGGCTTTCCAAGTACAGCCCTTGGCTCCCGGATGTCTTAGGCCCCATACACACGATAGAATCCATCCGCTGAAATTTATCCGCGGATCGGTTTCAGCGGATCGGCGGATTTATCTGTTGGTCCGCTGGAACGTACACACTAGCGCCAAAAAATCCCCGCGAACCAGAACGTATGCAACGTAAACCACGTAAGACGTCACTATAAAGGGGAAGACCAAAGTCAACGGCGCCGCCCTCTGTTCCGCTTTTGCTAGTTCCGTGTTACCGCGTGCTAGTGAAGGTTTGGTTAGAGCCGATTCGTGCTTTTCAGTCTCCGCGTTTTGACAGTAGGTATTCTCTGGTTCAGTGCGTTTGCTTGCGGGTTCGCAGTTGGCATTCGGCACAGGCTTTCAGCACGTTTCTGCCTACTGTGCGCTCGTATCAGCAGGTTGTGCTGGATTTGGGGGTGATTTCTGTTGGAGTGTGTTCTTGACTGACCAGCCGGCCGGTTTGAAGCCATGATGGAGCAGCAGCGTCGATTCTCGCGAATTGGTGCTGGTTATGGGATTGCTTATGGCCATGTCCAGCGAACCAGTTGTTTGGCCAGGAACAGTGGGAGGAGGCGTTTCTGGCCCAAGAATTGGTTGCGCCAGCGTGACCAGTTTTCTCATATGCCTCTGCTTAGGGAACTCCAGGAGAATAATCCTAATGACTTTAGGAATTTTCTCTGCATGGCGGACCCCGTATTCAACCGTCTGCTGGATCTTCTGTCCCCCTATATCACGAGGCAGGACACTGTGATGCGCCAAGCCATCACGGCCGAGCAGAGGCTTATTGCCATGTTGCGGTACCTGGCGACTGGGAGGAGCCTGCAGGACCTCAAGTTCTCGACAGGCATCTCTCCCCAGTCGCTTGGGGTCATCATACCGGAGACGTGTACTGCCATCATACGTGTTCTGAAGGAGGAGTATATTAAGGTAAGTTCCCTCATTTTAACCTCACAATGTTTTTTTTTTTTAATGTGTGAGAAAGTCTATTTTTTTTTTATTCCCTAATAACCATGAGATTGTAATATGCTGTGTGTTGGATGTTCCCTTTTCTCCCCATGCATGTTGTTAACCTTTACATGTTTGTTTTGGGCCTACCTGCATATTTTGTCCTTACCCACCATAAACCTGTCCAGCATGCTTTCCTAGGCCCAAACCCACCTAGCCAATTTTTGGGTGATTTTTTGTCTAATCCATTGTAGCTCTGACCCCCCCCCTCCTCCCCCCCGAAAATTGTTTATTGCTCTATCATCAGAGGGATGTGGAGTCTGATAATTAAGTGGGCCTATATTTTTTTAAAAAAATACTCACTTCACAATGCTTGTAGGAAATGTGAATCCTGTTGTTGATGTTGCACAATGATGGTTTTTGTATTTTGTTTGCAATGTTTATGTGCCAAAGTACTACATCTCTTTATTTGTTTGTCCCCACAGCTACCCTCCACACCACAGGAATGGCAGTCTGTGGCTTCCCAATTTGCCCAGCAGTGGGATTTCCCAAACTGCGGTGGAGCAATAGATGGGAAACACGTCCGCATAGTGCCCCCACCCCACTCGGGGTCCTACTATTATAACTACAAGGGTTATCATAGTATTGTGTTGATGGCGGTGGTGTCGGCACAGTATGAGTTTCTATATGTGGACGTGGGGAAGAACGACCGGCTGTCAGATGGGGGAGTGTTCTCACGGACTGAATTCTACGATCGTCTACAAACTGGTGGTCTGGCATTGCCACCAGATGAAGATAATGTGGAAGGACTTCCGTTTGTGTTCCTAGCGGACGAAGCTTTCGGGCTTGGACCTCACCTAATGCGGCCTTTTCCCCAGAGGACCCTCACCTCAGAGAGGAGGTGTTCAATTATCGGTTGGCCAGAGCTCGGAGGGTAGTCGAGAATGCCTTTGGGATTCTCTCCAACCGGTTCCGCCTTTTCCTGACAGCGATACACTTGGCGGAATATAAATTGAACACCATTGTATTTGCCTGCTGCATTTTGCACAACTTTTTACGCAGGCACTCCCAGACGTACCTACCCGACAGCGTTTCTGAGGCAAGACTACTCTCAGATCCTCTCCCTGGGCTGGACACTGGTCGCGCTGGCTTTGCCACCCAATCAGCTCGTGAGGTACGCGACAAATATGTTGAGTACTTCATGGGTCGGGGGGCCATTGCTATGCCAGATCATATTTCTTTCTAATTCGGCCCCCAAAAGAAAGAAATATTCACAGAACTAATAAATAATTAGACCATTGGACTTTATACAGTTGTTTGTCATTACTGCTTTTTCTCTTTTTATCTGTCTTCCTGGTTCTCACCAAAAATAGTGCACTTTTAGTGCCAAATGTATGGTTCAGGTTTTAGTAAATAAACACAATTGCACATTATTCACTCATCTCCAAACTGGGTATTCAGCATATAAAAGAATAAAGCCACTCATTTTTAGGATTTTTGAAAAGCTTTTTTTATTTTCAGCTTTTTCATTTTCCTTGATTTTTCAGAAGGTTTTTAGTAATAAACATGCCAACATTTTTAGTTTGCAAGGCTTTTAATTTTTGTTTTTTTGTGTTTTTTCTCATTTTTTTTTTTTTGTCCAAACAATGTTTTTTTAATTTTTTGGTGTTCACAAACGATGTAGTACAATTGTACCATTTTTCACACAAATATTCTATTTACCAAGTGTAAACTTAACCAAATGTTTATTTTGTCTTATTTTTTTTATTTTTTTTTCCCAAAATATGTTTGAGATTTTTGATCTCTTTATTTTTTCACAAATTTTTTTTGGTAATTATTATCAAAAATATTGCTAACATTTTTTGAATATATTTGTTAACCAAATTTTTTTTTTTTATATTTTTTTCATAAAATTTTACGAAAATTTTGAATAATTATTTATAATTTTTTTTTTTTTTTTTATTAAAAAAAAAAAAGATTGGTAACATTTTTTGGATAGATTTGTTACCCATTTTTTTTTTTTTAAATAATTTTTTTAGAAAAAATTTTTTTTTAAGTTTTTAGGATTTTTCAGGCTTGTTGATTGTAAGCCATTTTTTTGCTTGAAAAAATATAACATGTCCAAAAAATTTAAAAGACAAATGTGTCACTTTTACATTCACAATAACAGTCATGGTGTGATTTCACACCTGAACACGCCAAAATTTGAAGATGCACACATTCAGTGCAATTCGCCAAATGTCAGTTCTACAACATAGAAACACAGACAAAGGGCGACATGTGCTATCTGCCATCATGGGTGATCAATGTCTGTGTTTTGTGGGAGCAAACCCTTCCTCGAAAACTAATTGAGAATCGAGGAGGGGGTTGTACCCACAAAGCACAGATATTCAATATTCTGTGATGGCAGATAGCACATGTTGACACACTGTGTGTGCATCTTCAAATTTTGGCGTGTTGCTGAGTCAAAAATTAAAACAGGTTGGGGGATGGGCGGGGGGGGGGGGGGGTGTTCAGTCTTTGACACGGCCCATCATGTCAATGATGTTTTTATAGTTATGTTCTATAAGCAGCATTCTTTGCCGCATAGTGTCCAGCTCGGTGCAGCACTCCACAATTACATTTCTCACATTCTGTTCCATGAGAACCATCTGTTGCCGCATATTCTCCATTTCACTGCTGCACTCCATCACTTGCTGGATAATTATTCCCGCACTTGCGCGAGAAAAATGAGGAACAGCATCTTCATCCCCTACAAAATGAATCAAAAATATAAAATTAACAATTTTACCGGCCTATCTACATCTAGGGTTGCCACCTCATCCCTTTAAACCAGAACACATATTAATTACACAGGTTCTGTGGCTGATTAAAAGGTGGTAATTTAACTCACCTGGTGCCATATCTGCATTACATTAGCCACAGAACATGTGTAATCCATATGTGTTCGGGATTAAAGGGATGAGGTGGCAACCCTATCTACATCTGTTTTGCCCTATAAAGCTGGGGTGACACTGACCTGATGTTGTGCGAATTTCCTCCTCCTCCACCACTTCTCCATCTTCAATAACTCCTCCTTCTTGAACCACTTCCCCCTCATCCTCCACGACTCCTCCTTCTTCTTCTTCCACCAATCCACCATCTTCAAATTCACCAAAATCATCTTCTTCAATTTCATCTTCATCCTCCACAACTACCAAATTTAAAATTACTCCATCCTCCTCTCTTCCTTCCTCCTCTCTTCCTTCCTCCTCCTCCTCCACATCCTCATCTCTTCCTTCCTCCTCCTCCTCCACATCCTCCTCTCTTCCTTCCTCCTCTCTTCCTTCCACCTCCTCCTCCACATCCTCATCTCTTCCTTCCTCCTCCTCCTCCTCCTCCACATCCTCCTCCTCCACATCCTCCTCTCTTCCTTCCTCCTCCTCCACATGGCCAGATGGCAGATTCCGGGCGTGTCTGGCCCTCTCTGCCTCCTCGAAATGCTGGCGTCTTCTTTCCCCTATAAATAACACAAAAACAAAAGGTATACTCATCAGCACACAGATATTGTAGAGCAGAAATCGCACACATTGCATAGAAGTTTAGAGGCTTTAATTTTTTTTTTTAGTGTCTTATCACCCCAAACCTACATTTTTGGATGACTTCTAGGCCAAGCTCTGATTCAGTCCCTTTTTAGCGAAGTGACACACATGGATGTCCCCCCCCCCTTAAAATTTGGAGCTGAGACCATACAAATTTTAATGTAATATTTTGGGGGAGACACAGGTGCTCTGGATTACAGATATGAAAACACCTGCTTAGTAGCACTGTTTGCATTTCCCATTCTAGGATTCAAATTTTAGAAAAATATATTTTTACACAATGTTTACAAACAATGTTTTTGGCCAGAGAGGCATGTCCAGGTGTGTTGTTCCTGGGCCAACATCGTATTTGTGAGAAGCAATCTGATGTGAACGAGTTTTCCTATTAACACTCGTTGGCCAAGCAAATGATATTTTTTAAAAAAATACTATTTCAACATGTGTTCAGAAGTACAACCGGGCCAAGGATACAGATGTAGAAATGTACCTGACCAAACATTAAACTAATAAAATTGTCCCCCCCCCCCCACAAACAAAAAAAGAACTTACTTTTTTTGAGGATTTTTTTTATTTTCTTCAATTGATGTGGCTCACGGAGTTTCAAGTCGGACCACCGCTTCCGTAGCTGCTCCTTGGACCTGGTGATCCCAAACATCCTCTGCATTTTCCTTGCCACCTTCTCCATAATTTTCCCCTTCCTGCGGTTTGGGGTCTTGTATGGCCCATATTGCCCATCATAGTCCTTCCTCCGCATTATTTCTACCAGCTCCACCATTTCGTCAAAAGACATATTAATGGCCTTATATCGTTTTGGCCGGGATCGCGACGTTCCTGCCTCTGTCACTTCACTTGCGGCCTGAGAGCTCCGTGCACGCTTGTGTGACATCGCCATCTTTCCTTCCCACAGAGATTAGGGGCGTGGAAAACAGGAAATGTCCCGTCATGGGCGGGGACGAGGGCGGCGGTTCATGCATACGCGGAGTGTAGAGAATGAATAAGACGTGATTACGTAGGTTACGCGGAGATTATTCGCTCGTTTCACAGAAGTAACATAGTTCACGCCATATTTTTTGAGTTAACATTGATTAGGGGCATGGCAATGGTGATGAAGGCGGTGTGTCACGCACATGTGGAGTCTATTAAAGGGAACCTACGGGATTACGTAGCTTACGCGGAGATTATTAGAACATTTGACAGAAGTTACACAGTTAACGCCATATTTTTTGAGTTAACATTGATTAGGGGGCATGGCAATGGTGACGAAGGCGGTGTGTCACGCACACGCGGAGTCTATTAAAGGGAACCTACGTGATTACGTAGCTTACGCGGAGATTATTAGAACATTTGACAGAAGTTACACAGTTAACGCCATATTTTTTGAGTTAACATTGATTAGGGGGCATGGCAATGGTGACGAAGGCGGTGTGTCACGCACACGCGGAGTCTATTAAAGGGAACCTACGTGATTACGTAGCTTACGCGGAGATTATTAGAACATTTGACAGAAGTTACACAGTTAACGCCATATTTTTTGAGTTAACATTGATTAGGGTGCATGGCAAAGGTCACGAAGGCGGTGTGTCACGCACACACGGAGTGATTACGTCGGTTAGGCGGAGATTTTTTCATCGTGCTTCACGAGGAGCTAGAGATAATAAGGTAAGAAATTACAACATGGGATCAGCAGAGGCCTAGAAACTTGAGAGCCATGGGATTGGGGTTTTGTCTGTTGTTTGCACCCTTTTAACGCTACTTATGTTTCTTGTGTCCCCAAAACGGTATTTACTTCTCACAATGCTTTCACACATCACTTAAATCTAGATGTGAAGAATGCTCTACCTATTTGTACTTTTTGCCAGGTGTATTGTGATCATGCAAGTATTGTTCTGTGTTGGTTGGCCAGAGGTTATTAGGAAGTGTATTTATATGTCAGGAATGATGAGGGGCATGCTAGGTACACATGAAATAGTGCCTTGAGGAATGGTCAAAATAGTAAAAATTGTGGATGGTTCTAGATTACACGTATTTAGCAAACTTATTTCAAAAAGGGTCTGCATGTGAACTCATTTTTGGTCACAACAATGGGGCGGAGCTGGCCAGCATTTTAGCTGCAGGAGACACTGTGTTTGCATAGTACTTGATAAATATGGGGCCACATATTATTACAATGTGAATGCTGTGCATTTTTTAATGCTTATTTATTTTTGTTTTAACAGTGTTAAGCTTGAAATTTGACAAAGCTAATTCTAATAAACCATGGAACAGATCGTGGGTAAAGAAATTATTTCTCGCCTAATAGAAAGGTTTAGGGAAATGCCCCTACTTTGGGATACAAGACATCCCCACTATTCGAAGCGGGACCGACGAACGGCAGCACTTGATGAGATTGCTACATACATGCAGACATGGGTTCCCGGCTGCACAGGCGAGATGGTCAAGAAGAAAATGAACAACCTGAGGGCCGCATACCGAACCAAAAGAAGAGAACTACGTGAACAAAGATCAGGAGCAGCAGCAAGCGAGTCCACGGAGCCCAGTCTGTGGTACTACCAAGAGCTGGAGTTTTTGGGGGATCAAATGGAGGGCCGGCAATCAATGTCAAGCCTTCCTTCCAGCCGGCATCGCAGCAGACCTTCCACGGATCACCACAGCCAGGAGGAGTACGGTGAGGGGCTGGCTGGCATGCATCAAAATCTGCGACTCTCCACTTCTTCTGAGGTAGAGTATTTTTCTAAATTTTTTTGGGCTGCTAATTATTGTTTGTTTATTGAGTTGATATTGTAATCCCAAAACAAAAAATGGCCTAGAAAAGTCATGGGCATAAAAATAGGGGTCATGGATGCCAAGTGCAGGGATCAGAAGGAGAGTCTATTCAAGTTTAAAGTAAGATAAAACAAACCAGTCTAGAGCATGAAAATGTGTGTGATTTGCTTGTGCCAAATTGTAAAACATGTCCCTTTTTTTGCCACAGGAAGAAGTGAGCAGCCATGAGATTTCGGCTACTGATGCGGAGATGCATGCCAGCCAGGAGGAAGGGGTCAGTGGCAGCCAGGAGGAGGAGGCCGGGCCCAGCACCAGTCAGCAGAGCCCCAGGCCCAGGGTCAGCACCACCAGGCAAGTCCCTCCCCCCGGGTCAGGCAAGCAGGCCTAATGAGGCGCAGGAGGCAAGTGGAGGATGAGAGCCTCGAGATGATACGGGAGGCTAGCGCCTTAATGAGGGCCCCCCTCAACCCCACTGAGGCCTACAGTGCCTACGTGGCACACGAAATGTCACAAGCGGGGGAGGCCGATCAGAGGCGTGCCAAGGACCTGTTTAACCAGGTCCTTTTATGGATGCACCAGGGCTGGCTGACCAATGACACTGAGCTGAGTGACCCGGCCCATCCTGCCCAACACCTGCTAACTCCTCCTGCTGCCACATCATCCCCACCTGCAAGGGGCCGTGGACGGGTCCGTGGAAGATCTGCTGCAATGCAGGCTGCAAGGAGGGTTACAAGGAACAGGAGAAGATGATTCCCGGCCTTCCATTTGATCCCCCAAAAACTTTGGTCTTTTTGGACTACCACAGCCTGGGCTCCATTGGCTCACTTGCTGCTGCTCCTGGTTTTTGTTTTTGTGGTTGTTCTTTTTAGTTCTCGGTATGTGGTCCTCAAGGTTTGCCATTTTCTCCTTGACTATGTTGCCTGTGCAGTCTGGAACACAAGTCTGCATGTATGTTGCTATCTCATCAAGTGCTGCCGTTCTAGGTAATTTATTTTTGTTTATGGCCAAAATAAATGGTTATTTGATTTACTGAAATACCTTGTCTATTGTGTTTTAATACTGTGGTGATTAGGCATGAAACATTTTAGCAAATAATATGTGTCATTTAGAAAGGACACCAACTCCTTGGGGGGGGGGGGGGTACATTTGGCATGTGCAAGAAAAATACAATGGTGACATAAATTGCACACAAAAAAAAACAAAAAAAAATGCAAGAAAAAACAATGGTGACATAACTTGCACAAAAAAAAAAAGAAAAAAAAATGCAAGAAAAAACAATGGTGACATAAATTGCACAAAAAAAAAAAAAAGAAAAAAAAAAGAAACAACATTAAATTAAAAACAAAAAAAAGAAACATAGACATGTGGAGGACAAAAAGAAAGTTCCAACATCTGGATAGATAGCATCAGCAAGAGAACGGGTTTATTCTAGCAAGAGAACGCCGAAAAAACAAGAGGCAATAAACGACACACTAGATATTTAAAAGGACGAATGTGCCATATCACAAACAAACGAGAGTTTTACCTGAACGAGTACTCCCATCCCCTTATTTTGTCTGAGCATGCGTGGGGTTCTTATCCGTGGATATTGTGTACTAACCAACGGATCTGTCCGTCGGATGGATTCGCAGCGGATAGATTTGTTTAGCATGTCAGCAAATATTTCGATCTGCTGAAAAGCGAGTCGACGGATAAATATCCGCGGAAACAGATCCGCTGGAGTGTACACACCATAGGATCTATCCGCTGAAACCCATTCGCTGGGATTTTTCAGCGGATGGATTCTATCGTGTGTATGGGGCCTTATACTCAGAACGTACGGGGGGTGCGTTCCTTGGATAAGACTGACGGCCGTCTCAGCCAATCAGGTTCACCGATTCTGGTTATCGGTAACCTGATTGGCTGAAGCGTCATCGAGGGTGGGAGAGGACATCGAGGGACGTGGAAGCAGAAAGGTAAGTGCATTTTACAGGGCACAGCGGTGACAATGGGCACCGAGGCGACAAAGGGCACAGTGGCATCAATGGGTACAGAGGTGACAAAGGACACGGTGGCATCAATTAAAAGGCACAGTGACATGCATAGTGGCAACAATGGGCACAGTGGTGACAAAGGGCACAGTGGTGACAATGGGCACAGTGGCAACAATTAAAGAGCACAGTGACATGCCCAGTGGCAACAATGGGCACAGTGGCGACAATTAAAGGGCACAGTGGTGACAAATGCCACAGTGGCGACAATTGAGGGGCACAGTGGCTGCGTTTGATGGCATGGCACAGTGGTGACAATTGATGGCACAGTGACTGTGTTTGATGACATGGCACAGTGACTGCGTTTGATGGCATGGCACAGTGGCTGCATTTGATGGCATGGCACAGTGACTGCGTTTGATGGCATGGCACAGTGGTTCGAATTGATGGCATAGTGACTGCATTTAATGGCATGGCACAGTGGTGATAATTGATGGCACAGTTGCTGCGTTTGATGGCATGGCACAGTGGTGACAATTGATGACACAGTGGCTGCGTTTGATGGCATGGCACAGTGGTGACAATTGATGGCACAGTGGCTGCGTTTGATGGCATGGCACAGTGGCGACAATTGATGGCACAATGGCTGAGTTTGATGGCATGGCACAGTGGCTGCATTTGATGGCATGGCACAGTGGCTGCGTTTGATGGCGTGGCACAGTGGTGACAATTGATGGCACGGTGGCTGCATTTTATGGCATGGCACAGTGGTGACAATTGATGGCACAGTGGCTGCGTTTGATGGCATGGCACAGTGGTGACAATTGATGCCACAGTGGCTGCATTTGATGGCACGGCACAGTGGTGACAATTGATGGCACCGTGGCTGCGTTTGATGGCATGGCACAGTGGTGACAATTGATGGCACAGTGGCTGCGTTTGATGGCATGGCAAAGTGGTGACAATTGATGGCACAGTGGCTGCATTTGATGGGCACAGTGAGGCTGCAATTTTTTTTTTGTTTGTTTGCGCCCTCCCCCCCAAAAAAAATTTGAGCACCAGCCGCCACTGATTAAGAGAGGTATGCAATCCAGAGAGAGAGAGATATAATTGTGCCCCTGTACAGATCATTAGTAAGACCTCATCTAGAATATGAAGTTCAGTTTTGAGCTCCAGTTCTCAAAAAGGATATCAAGGAACTGGAGAAAGTGCAGAGAAGGGCAACCAAACTGATAAGAGGAATGGAGGAGCTCCACTATGAGGAACAGTTGCTAGCAAGAACCAGTCAGAATCCTTTTTTCAGTTTTAGACTGCAGAAGTGATCATTGGAATCCATAAGGCACTACCATAGACCAACTAGCACTAGAGCAATGGTAATGTCTTTGGAGGCTCCTAAATTCTTTATAATGCCACAAATGCAGTGGGAAGTCTGAGGGCTTTCACACTGGAGTGTTGCGCTAGCAGGACGGTAAAAAAAGTCCTGCTAGCTGCATTTTTGAAATTAATGGGACAGCGCGACTATACCACCTGCAATGTGCTGCTTCAGCAGTGCTTTGTGGGCGGTTTTAACCCTTTCTCAGCCACTAGCGGGGGTTAAATGTGCCTTGCTAGCGGCCGAAATGAGCCGCAAATCCGCCCATTGCGTCGGCGGTAAAAATAGCAGCGTTTTATCGCAGACGATATGGGCAGCTCAGTGTGAAAGGGGTCTTAGAGGCATCTTTCTCTTTCCTTTATGACCCTCCAGAGCTGCTTCTTCTCTATAAAGTACTGTCTTCAGTGTCTTCACTGCTACTAAGGATACCCAGCCTCACCAGAGAACCCTCATCTCTCCCTCCTTAGTGCACACGGGCCGAATGTTGGCCATTTTTTTTTAAACCGGCCGATGCCGCCCGACTTTTGGCCCGTGTGTTCTAGGCTTTGGAATAAAAGTTTTTTTTTACAGCAGAGCATTTAACTAAACTAATAAAACCATGACATCTTTTTGAATGTTTTTAAAATGGAAAATAATTGAAAAAAAAATATTTAGTATTAAAATATCTTGGAAATCACAAGAAAAGGGGGATAGAGGGACAACAGATTTCAAACATCGGATCTGCATGCTGCTTTATTTTGATACAATGTTCTAATCGAGTAACCATTAAAAAGATTTTTATTTGACTCCAATTAGCTGATTATCCAATGAGAATTCCATTTATAACTCAAGACGTTCAGGACCAAGCACACAATTAAAACAGCATCGATTACGTAGAGCAATAAATAAAGATTAGCCTAGATCTTTGTTCTCAGTTGTGTTCAATAATTTTGTTCATGTCTATTTAATCAGAGGTACAAGTGCTAATGACCTTTTAGAATGCAATAAACCCAAGTGTCCTCGAAGCAGGGAAGCAAGGAACAAATAAATCATTTTCTTTGTGTGTGTGCGGGAGGTTGGCCTGATTTTTGAAGAGTTAATTAAAGAGGTGAATTGTGGATAGATACCAAATTTTCACCTGTTTTAAACTTCCGCTAAAGCAAAGTCTTGTTGGAATTATTGGGAGCTGTTCAACAAGGTGGTGAAAGGAGAGTCTCTTTCTTGCACAGAAAACGATCAGCTTACTGGGTGTCGCTGAGAGAAAATCCAGTAGTGACCTGTCGCTGACACAGGCACAAAACTGGAAACGATTAACCTTTTCTTTCTTCATTAGTTCACAAGGTGGAAAGCCACAAGGCATTGTTTTCACTGGGTGGTATAAAAGAATGAAGGGGGGCTATTTGGATTTCAAAGGCCTCATGCACTTGAAGGTTGAATGTTACATGAAGGTACTCCTTGCTCTTCATATTCGGACAATTAAAAAATAACTAAATACAGGATAATGTCACAAACGTAATTGTGCAGAAATTAAAAAATCAGGATTTTTTCCTATCATGGCATTCATAAATTCAGGTAGTTGAATTCTGTGTGGTCTTCAGAATTATCTGTAACGTTACACATCCACCAAGCAGGCCATAAAGTATAAGAGCTACGGTATATCTATGCTTAAAGTATAACTAAAGACAAAGGGGCAGATTCACAGAAGAAATACGCCAGAGTATCTACTGATACTCCGGCGTATTTTCAAATTTGCCGCGTCGTATCTTTAGTTTGAATTCTCAAACCAAGATACGACGGCTTTTGGCTAGGATCCGACAGGCGTACGGCTTCGTACGCCTTCGGATCCTAGGTGTAATACTTTGGCGCCCGATGGGTGGAGTTCGCGTTCGTCGCATTCTCTTACGTCGTCGCTAGTCGGCTTTTCCCGGCGTAAAGTTAAACCTGCTATTTAGGTGGTGTAAAATTAGACCAGCCATGTTAAAGTATGGCCGTCGTTCCCGCGTCGAATTTAATTATTTTTTTTGCGTAAGACGTCCGGGAATACGAAAGGACGTAACGCACACCGCCGTTCAAAACACACGTCGGGGGGCCGTAATTTCGCGCAAAGCACGGCGGGAAATTTCCAAACGGAGCATGCGCAGAACGTTCGGCGCGGGAACGCGCCTAATTTAAATGGTACACGCCCCATTTGAATAAGGCGGGCTTGCGCCGGACGGATTTACATTACGCCGCCGCAAGTTTACAGGCAAGTGCTTTGTGAATCAAGCACTTGCGCTTAAAACTTGCGGCGGTGTAACGTAAATGACATACGTTACGCCGCAGCGCAAGTACGTGAATCTGGCCCAATACTTTTTTTCATTTTGCATAGAGTAATAAAGGGTGTCCCATTTGGGAGATTTCCCTTCACTTCCTGTCCCATAGCCAACTCAGGAAATTAGAGAATATTCCTCCAAAGTGAAGGAATCATTGGTTAACCAGAGCTAGTGTCTCCATTTGGAAGATTTCTCCTCTATTCCTTTTCTGGTGACAACCAAACATTTAGCTTCACTTTCACTCTTGTGAAAAATAAAGAGGGTGAATATTTTAACTGGGGCACAAACAGCAATAAAAACTGTCAGGTGCTCTAACCCCTCTCCACTCTATTCAAAACTAAAAGTGTCTGTTCCCACTGCATTTGTGGCCTTATAAAAAATGTAGGAGCCTCCAAAGACATTACCATTGCTCTAGTACTAGCTGGTCTATGGTATTGTCTTATGGATTCCACTGATCACTTCTGCAGTCTAAAACTGAAAAAAGGAATCTGACTGGTTCTTGCTAGCAACTGTATCTGCATTTCAATGTGTCTTCCAAATGTTTAGAATAGTTAGTAATTGTAAAGTTTATTTATTTTTTTGCCTAAAAAATAAGAAACCATGTTATATTTACCTATTAAATGGTTTGGCAAAGAGCAGCCTGGATCCTCCTCTTCTCGGGTCCCTCTTCGGCTCTACTGACCCCTCCCTCCTGACAAGTGCCCCCACAGCAAGCAGCTTGCTCTGGGGGCACCCTAGACGAGCCACAGCTCCATATGGCCATTCAGACACGGAGCCCCCTCTCTCTCTCTCCTGTTTGGATGACTGACTTTGATTGACAATGGCGCTCTGCTGCTGTCTCAGCGAATGAGGAGAAGAGTCTCAGGCAGCCGAGTCTCTCCTGCAACATCGCTGGATAGAGAGGGACCTCAGGAAAGTATTGGGGGGGGGGGGGCTGAGGGGGAGCTGCACACAGAAGGTTTTTATCTTAATGTATAGAATGCATTAAGCATTTACAATCACTTTAAAGTGTTACTAAACCCACAACAGTAAAATTAGTCTTTATATGCAGTAAAGTATGCTTGTTATACTTACTGTTGAACATAAGGGATTAATCCTCTGCATTGTGTAAAAAAGCTGTTTGATCCTGTGTTTTCTGATCCTCCCCTTCTTTTACTGTCCTCAAGGGTGCATGTGATCAGCACAGGGCAAATCAACACGATCCAGACAAGGGGTCAGGGTCCTGTAGCCTCATAGGACAGTCAGAGGAGAATGAAAACTCCTCCTACAAACTTTAACGAGTGTTCAGCTGGACACTGATAGACGTCATAGACTGTTATATACTGCTGATGAGAAAAGGTATTCAGTAATTTATATTGACTAAAATAATAGCATTAGCATGTTCTGTGTACTGCGGGAGACCAGATATAGTGAAAGCAGGGTCCTGGGTTTAGTAACACTTTAGCATTCAGAACTAGGGATGAGTGTAATTAGTAGAGCTTCTATTTTTTCTAAAATTATGATGAAAATTTGAAGATTTTGCTAACATTTTGCCATTTTGGAAAATGAAAAAATTTGGAATTCACAGAAAAAAAAAATGTTGAAAAAAATAACTACATTTAAAGAGACAGTAAAGAAAATATAACAATCAAAATCAATCAAGTTATACTCAATGAGCTAAACTGAGAGTTGTTGCTTTGGCAAATTTCACCATAGGCAAATTTATAAATTCACAATAAATCCAATTTAGCAGAAATCACTCCACTCAACCTTGTTTAGAAGCAACATTTTATCTCTGTTATGTTCTCCACCTGTAAAGTGGTTGGCAGTCAAGCTGCTAACTAGGCTTTGATTACTGCCACCTTGTGGCTACTAAATGCATTAATATTACCACCACCATACATGATGCCATAAGATTCTGATTCTTACAGCATGTTTTTCTTTTTACATTCATCTTGTTTCAAAAATTGTTATGTTTTATGAAATGTTATCATAATGTGATGTGCAATTATATTGTTCACTAAATCTTTGCATTTTTTTGCATTTATTTATAATTTGTAATAATCACAGGTCACACTGCCTAGCAGAGATAACAGTAACAAGGATTGGGACGATCTATACCAATGCAGGGGTGCTTACGGTGGTCACCTTTCATTGACAGGGTTCACTTTTTTATTCTCTAAATTTGTAGTTTAGTGCTTTTTGAATCAGACAATACTTACATGGTTATGAGGATATGTGCAGTGCTAGTGAAAAACGATCACTGTATGACTACAGGACTGTGTGGATATTGAAAACAGTGAAACTAAATAACTCTAATTGCTAAATAAATAAAATAAAAATGTCACTATAATAAAAAAAACATTAATCATGTGAAAAAAAGTAAGTTATAAACTTGATGGTTAATAAGGCTCCATGCACACTGAAGCTGATAAAAGCTATACAAAAAACGCCAGTAGCTTTGCAGGGAGCCTTTCAAAGTTTTTTAGCGTTTTTGCAATAGCTTTAACCACTTGACCACCAGGCCTATTCTGGCACTTCTCTCCTTCATGTGAAAATCACAATTTTTTTGCTAGAAAATTAATCAGAACCCCCAAACATTATATATTTTTTTTTAGCAGACATCCTAGGGAATAAAATGGCAGTCATTGCAATACTTTTTGTCACACCGTATTTGCGCAGCGGTCTTACAAGCGCACTTTTTTTGGATAAAAATCACTTTTTTGAATTAAAAAATAAGACAACAATACATTTTGCCCAATTTTTTTATATATTGTGAAAGATAATGTTACGCCGAGTAAAATGATACCCAACATGTCACGCTTAAAAATTGCGCCCGCTCGTGGCATGGCGTCAAACTTTTACCCTTAAAAATCTCGATAGGCGACGTTTAAAAAATTCTACAGGTTGCATTTTTTGAGTTGCAGAGTAGGGCTAGAATTATTGCTCTCACTCTAACGATCGCGGCGATACCTCACTTGTGTGGTTTGAATACCGTTTTCCTGGTGCCTCCATGGCAGCATACTTGTGATAGAGCTCCGCCTCGACTCCTCCTTCAGGGCTAGTGAATAGAATAAATTAAAGGCATAGCCCCTCCCCCAACATTCTCCTTTTTTCCCTCATACCTTCTTGTGCTGGTGAAGAGTAGATGTATGTCCATACCTCTGCAATCGGCAGCGTCCGCCGGGTTTAGCCTTTCCCGGGCGCAGTCCCTGTTCTTGGGCCGCTATTAGCGCTAATAAGCTGGGAGACCCCTCTGTGGATCTGTTGGGGTCATTTCGCAGAGTTTCCGTTTAGGAACGAAGTCTGCTATCGCATCCATGATGAATGCAGTGGAGTCGCAAAAGGATCAGCTCACATCTTTCCAGGCTGGTGGTTTCCATTTTATTTTTAGGCATATATTGTTTTTTGTCTCTCCCCTCTCCCATCCCTTCCTTCCTTTAACTTGCCTGTTAGGTCTCCTTTAAAAAAAAAAAAAAAAAGGTGTGCTTGTTGTTTTATTTTTTGTGATGCTCCCTTTAAAGTCCGGTCAGTTTGATGGGGCAGGTGCCTTTTATCCTGACAGGCTTGCAGTTGTTGATTGTTTCCCCCGAAATCAGCGGTGGGCTACAGTTTTTGTTTTGTTTTGTATATCACTCGACATCACTGCGGCCATCTTGGATTCTGGAAGAGGGGCCAGATTTGCCCTTTTTCTTCCAGAGTCACTTTGCAATGGTGGTTTTATGGGATTATTAGCCCATCCACCTGAGCCTAGTTAAGTTCAGATTCAGGGTTAGCCGTCAGAGTCTCCTCAGCTGTGCCCTGCTAGGTTTCACTGATGCTGCTCTGTGGTAGCTACCTTTTTGTGTTTATTCTCAAAAAAAAAAAAAAAATGGTGCTAGATAAAATAATTAAAATAAATGTGTGTTATTTAAAAAAAAAAAAAAAAACTCCATAGTTCCTTCTTTTTTCCCTTTCTTTCTAAATTTCCGCAGCTGATCCTTTTGCCTAACTCTGCAATTAGTCATTTATCTTGCAAACAAAGATCCTCGCACCCCTATTAGGTATGTGACCAACTATATGTGAGCCCCCTCTCCTAGGACCTATACAAAGAAGAAATGCTGGACAGGTGGGGCCACACCACTACCAGACAGAGTGGTCTGTAAGGACTGTTTTATGGACTATGAGTCCGGCTGCGAGCTAGAAAATCAGCACGCTGTAGACCTGCTCAAGTGAACAATGAAGGACTCCTTCTCCAAGCTTGCGACTTGGGTCCCCGCTCAACCACTTCAGCAGTTGTCCCAGGTTCAGGATACAGAACCTAATCTCCCTGGTCCTGCAGCAGTCAGTACACCTCTGCCACTGTCAGGCTGACCAGCTAGAGATTCACCACCTGTAGACTCTTCAGAGGAGTCAACCTTCTGGCTTCAGTCTCTCCTTGGTAAAGCTGTTCTTCCAGGCAGTCAAAACTGCAGTCACCTGAGAAGACGCAGAAGAGCCTCCCCAAGAGTCTTCTTGTTGAGGCGACATTAGCCAGGTCATTCAGAATGAATGGGCAAAGACTGATAGAAAACTTTCATGGGGCTGGTTCAATAAACTATACCCATTAACAGAATCCATGCCAGTGGTAGACGCATCGGTGGTGCGACTCGAAAAAAAAAAAAAAAAAAAGGAACGCGCTTTACCAATGGAGGATTCCGCTTCCTTCAAAAGAACCGCTAGGCATGCGAACCAACCTGTACCCGAAGAGGAGCTATTTAGCCGCGGGAGCAGCATGTAAGCCAGCTATCGCCCTCACATCGGTATCAAATGCCATAAGATCTTGGACATATAATATTGAGACGGCTTTGCGTCCGGATGTCCCCAAGGAGGATATAATTAAAGCCTTGGAAGAACTTCGGTTGTCAGCAGACTTTGTCAGGGTGGCGGCCATTGACACGATCAGATGCTCTGCAAGATCCATGTTGCATTCAGTAATGGTGAAGAGGGTCTTCTGGCTGGAAGATTGGCTGGCTGACTTATTCTCCAACAAAATTGGTGCAAAATCCCATTCAGTGGAAAAGCACTATTCAGAGACAAAACGGTTAAAGCTATCTCCAGGCTGTCAGGAGGGAAGTCCGGTGTGCTTCCCCAGGACAGAAGGATGCGAAGATTCAGAGGCAGGTCCTCTAGATTCCGCCAGACAAATCCAATAGATTTTAGGCAGTCAAGACAGCCCAGAGACAACAAAAGACCTTGGAAAGGTACTCAGACATTCTTTTTGAACAGGAAGATGAATGACCTTTCTGGCTCCACAGGAGCAGAAGCAGTCTTTTTGACGCCAGAGTAGCCCAGGCACTCCCGGTGGGAGCCAGGCTAAAGTTCTTGTCCCAGTCTGGACCACATGCTGTCAGGACCCCTGGGTTCTGTCTACAATTCAATTGGGGCACCTTTGGAATTTCTCTCATCCCCCACCTCGGGATTCTTTCAAAGGAACAGATTCCATCCTCTCCGCCAAGGGCTCAAGCTCTGTAAAACTTCCTAACGTCACTTCAGCCTCAGGGGGCGGCTGTTCTGGTTCCCTTGGCAGAGCGTTTCGCAGGCGTCTACTCCACCCTATTTCTGATCCCAAGAGGACAGGTGGGTGGAGGCCTGTGGCAGGCCTTCAGAGGCTCAGCCGGTATATCTGCCCCAAAAGCTTCAAAATGGAGTCCCTGCAGAGGATTATTCAGGCAGTCCAGCCATAAGATTGGATAATTTCTGCAGGATGCGTACCTACACGTTCTAATTCTGTCTGCATTTCAAAAATGTCTGAGATTTGCAGTGGGATGGACCCACCTACAGTTTCAAGCCCTGCCTTTCGGTCTGTGCACCTCTCCCAGGGTGTTCACCAAGATACTAATATCCGCTTTGGTTCCCCTGCGGGAAAGGGGCTTGAGGATATTCCACTACTTGGATGACATCCTCCTCCTAGCAAGCAATCCGGATCAGTTGGTATGTCACCGGGAAATTCTTCTACAGTCCCTAAAAGAGCTAGGGTGGCTAATAAATTCCGAAAGGAGTCAACTAGCACCCACACAGCAGATAATCTACCTGGGTGCAATGTTCAACACTCAGGAGGGGACAGTGTCATTACCACCGCCAAAGGCAAGGATTGTCACCCAGAGAATGATCAAGGTCATCCGGAGCCCGTATCTGACAGCTTCACAATGTCTGAGCCTCATTTGCACAGTGTCTCCTTGTATACCCATGGTTCCTTGGGCCCATTGGCACTTAAGGTAGTTCCAGACAGGTTTCTTGGCGCAGTGGAAGAAACGACGACTATCCCAGACGATACTGCTGATGGGAGTAATGCACAGGGATCTTCACTGGTGGACAGTTCCAGAAAACCTCTCCAAACCTAGTCACCTGGTCCCCCATCCTTGGATCACAATTATGTCCGATGCAAGCGGACAGGGCTGGGGAGCCCATTCCGGGGAAACCAGAATACAGGGTAGATGGTCATGTTCTACCCAGGGAGTGGTATCCAACATCTTGGAGATGAGGACAGCCTTCTTAGCACTAACTTTGGCATCCCAAATCAGAGGCCAGAGAATACTTCTACATCTAGACAACATGGCAGCTGTCGCTTATCTGCAGAAGCAAGGAGGCACTCGCAGCAGGTCGTTCCTCAAGGTGGTGATGCTGATCACACTCTGGGCAGAGAAGAACCTCCTGGACCCCAGAGCAATGTATCTGCCGGGCAGGTTGAACACGGAAGCACACACGTTGCCCAGAAACTTCCTGGACAACAACGAATGGGCTTTCCACCCCCTCGTCTTCCATCAGATTGCCAGCATGTGGGATCCCCCTCAGGTAGACCTGTTCGTCTCCCCAAAGAATACCAAGCTGGACAGATTCTTCTCTCGAATGCAGCATCCACAAGCCGAGGCAGTGGATGCCCTGTCATGCCCCTGAAGGTTCACCACAGCATATGCCTTTCCTCCTGAGGCTCCTCAGGGAGTCAGTCCAGGTGGTGGCAGTACTTCCGTATTGGCTGAAGAGACCCTGGTTCCCTCTAGCCCTGCGCATCAGTGTGAGCTCTCCAATCAGGATCCCTCCTTTCCCTCAACTTCTGTCACAGGGCAGTCTAGTTCATCCAAACCCTCCAGAAGTTGAATCTTCGAATCTGGAGGTTGAGAGGCGAAGGTTCGAGTCCCTAGGGTGTTCCCCAGGAGTCATAACAACCCTTCTAAAAGCCAGAAAAACCGGCAACTAATGCCATATAATCAAAAATCTGGGACAAGTTCTTGTCATCTGCTACCGGAAATGGATTTGATCCAATCCTTCCCTCTACGTCCAATATTTTAGGTTTCATTCAGACAGGACTTGATCTGGGGCTTGGTCTGAGCTCCCTCAAAGTGCAGGTAGAAGCAGTCTCTGCCGCAACAAGTAAGAGATGGGTGGAGGATCTCTTGGTAGTCACTTTCCTCAGAGGAGTATTGAAGATTCGGCGACACCTGTCAGACGATCATTTCCTAAGTGGGATTGTTCCTGGTCCTTGAAATTCTATCTGACCATCCCTTTGCTCCAGTGCAACAAGTAGCAAGATGGAACCTGACACTAAAGACGGCTTTCCTGCTAGCCATTACATCTGGCAGAAGGATCTCGGAACTTCACACCTTAGGGATGGGTGATGACCACATCTCCTTCTTCCCGAACAGGGTGGAACTTCGCCCCTTCGAGGGTTCACACCTAAGGTTGCTACTCCAAGCCACCTGTTGGAACCTGGGCACTAGCAGTGTTTACAGACACAGGTTCAGAGTCTTGTCGTGAGCTGGATGTATCCAGAGTGCTCAGGGCCTACCTAGCAGCCACGACCCCTTCAAAAACTCTGAGGGACTTTTTATTGTACTGTTCAGTAA
Organism: Rana temporaria; assembly: GCF_905171775.1. Lineage (NCBI taxonomy): Eukaryota > Metazoa > Chordata > Amphibia > Anura > Ranidae > Rana > Rana temporaria. The sequence continues at coordinate 162,785,254 of NC_053494.1, read as the reverse complement.
ATACAGGGGCAAAGATGCTTCCATCAGAACTCTGGCATCTTGGGTTGTAAAGTTAATCCAGAAGGCCTACAGGGTAAAGAATATTTTCCATCCTGAGTAAATGCTCATTCTACAAGGGCAGTCTCGGCTTCCTGGGCAGCAAGGGCTAATGTTTTGTTGAAGACGGTGTGCAGGGCCGCCACCTGGTCTTCTCACCATACGTTCCTCAGACACTACCATATTGGTCTAGGAGCTCTCACAACTGTTGAGTTTGGAAGAAGGGCAGTTCAGGCTGCTATGCCTTCTTCTAATTAAACGTTTATTGTTAAGCATTATCCCACCCATATCAGCTAGTTATTTATCACAAGTATGCTGCCATGGAGGCACCAGGAAAACGGAAAATTGTATCATACTTACCAGTAATTTTCCTTTCCTGGTGCCTATCCATGGCAGCATACGCTCCCACCCTCGGTATTCTATATTACGGAGAATGTTGGGGGAGGGGCTATGCCTTTAATTTATTCTATTCACTAGCCCTGAAGGAGGAGTCGAGGCGGAGCTCTATCACAAGTATGCTGCCATGGATAGGCACCAGGAAAGGAAAATTACTGGTAAGTATGATACAATTTTCCGTTTTCATATGCGGGCGCTACTCGCGTATGCGTTTGCTTCTGCGCGCGAGCTCGTCGGGATGGGGCACTTTAAAAAAATTTTTTTTGTTTTCTTATTTATTTTTATTTAGTTTTATAATTTTTTACACTGAAATAAAAAAAAAAAAAATTGATCACTTTTATTCCTATTACAAGGAATGTAAACATCCCTTGTAATAGAAAAAAGCATGACAGGTCCTCTTAAATATGAGATCTGGGGTCAAAAAGACCTCAGATCTCATATTTAGACTTAAATGCAAAAAAAAAAAAAAAAAAAAAATGTCATTTTTTCAAATGACAAAAAAAAAAATGTTTCTTTAAGAGGCTGGGCGGGACTGACGTCACTTCCGCCCAGCAGAGCTATGAGGACGGGTGAAGGAGATTTCTCCTTCAGTCCCGTCCCCGCTCAGCTGCCGGACACATCCGATCCCCTCCGCCGCTACCGACGGCTCCGGTAAGCGGCGGAGGGCGCGGGAGAGCGGCGGGAGAGGGGGGGGGGGCCCTCTCCGGCCACCGATAACGGTGATCTCGCGGCGAATCCGCCGCGGAGACCGCCGTTATCGTGTACACCACCGCCCCCTGAAAAGATGAATATCTCGGTTGTGGCAGCAGCTGCTGCCGTTATCGAGATATTCAACTTTCAAAACAGGACGTCTTTTTGACATGGGGCGGTGGTCAAGTGGTTAATCAGCGTTTTTCAGTGTAGCTTTTTTTTTAATGGATTAAAAAACGCAAAAAAAACGCTGGCACCGGCGTTTTTAAGCGTTTTTGAGAGTTTTTCTACGTTTTTGAGCGCTTTTTTTCCGCCAAAAAACGGCAAATTTCGGGCGTTCAGAAAAAAGCCAATAAACTCCAAAGCTCATTAACACTAAAAAAACGCCCAGGTGTGCATGGGCACATAGGCTAACATAGAGTTCAGTTTATGGGCTTTAAAAAAAAAAGCTAAAATGCCAAAAAAACTGCAGTTTATCCGCTTCAGTGTGCATGGAGCCTAATGAGAATTGAACAGTCCACAAAGTAAAAACATTTTTGTAGTTTGATCCAGACAGGAAGAAGTAGTCCTAGACATGTGCACAACGAAATGTTTTATTTTTTTTTGTTTCGTTTCGTCTCGTTCCGTAGAGACGCAAGTTTTCCTATTCGGACCCGTTCGTATTTCGTAAGACGCAAGTTTTCCTATTCGGACCCGTTTGTATTTTCGTAACCGTTTTATTGTCGTTTATACTGAATGATACGTAATTCTCTCTAATTTATTTTCGTTGATTTGAAATTCATAATTTTGTTAGATAATAATTTTCGTTTAATGGATTCGTAATTTTGTACTTTCGTAAATACATTGCGGTGCGGTCATTCGCAATCTCGTATTTTAGTTTCATTTTCAACACCTAATACATATTTAGATAGACTTTCACTGTCCAATGTGACTCAGCACAAAAGAGATAAGCTGATTGGCTAAGATATTAAGTAAGATACATCACTAACTACACTGGCCAGTGCCCATTCGAAAGAACGATATGAGTACACAAATTTACGAACAGACAAAGAAGCGGATTTACAAAACACACGAATGAAAATACGAACAGACAAATGATTTAAGATACGGAATGCAAATCGTTCGTTATAGATGTAATTTTCGTTCTTTTGCTGTTTCGGTGTTTCGTAAGATTGTCCAATTGTACGTTGGTATTTTCGTTTTTGTTCGTTATTTTGCTTATTCGTAATTCTGTAATTTTCGTATTTTGGTTCTTTCAGCTTTTCGGATGTTCGAATTGATCCGAATGTACGAATACTAACAAATTCGTACGAAAACCCATTAGTTACAAACGGGAACGCACATGTCTCGTCCTTATGGCATCAATACAAATAAGGAAATAAGTGAGTTTGAAAGGCAGCTATAGGAAGGCTTACCATAACTATCGGACTCCAAAGGGCGTACACCTGATGAGTCTTCAAGACTGGTGGTGTATAACGGTACTTACATCAATTACAAATGTTCTGTATGCTGGTGGCTACTGTATTCCTTGAAATCTTCAATCCTCTTCTCCCCAGATACCCTGCAGCTGTGAACTTCAGGTGCTTCAGGCATTAATGCAAGTGGCTTCTACTGTCACAGGCACTCCATCAAAAGTGTCGACGATGCCTACCCTTTCTGTCCCCCATTCATAGAAGCCGTCTTAGTTCCTCCAATGAAAATCGCTCTATGAATACAGGAGGTGGATCTTTCATTCACCAGCTCATCCACCATTCATAGAGCACTTTTCAATACAGAAACTGGAACCAAGCTTTCTATGAATGAAGAAGGGGGCGGGTGGGGTTGTCAAGGACAAGCATTGTCAGCACTTTAAAAAAAATAAAACACATTCTGCACTAATAGGTAATCAGACAGTTAGCAAAGAATCAATATAGTAAATAGATCAGGGGCTTTAGGCCCCTGATGGTCGGCATTTTTGAAGAGTGCCTGTGACAGCTGGAGACACTTTCAATAACCTTTGTAGCACATGAAAGGGTGCTGGGGAGGGGCAGATGACTGAATATTTAAATGAGCAGAGAAGCCACCAACACATGGTACACCTGTTATTCATGTAAGTTCCATCCCTGGTGCTGATAACAGGTTTAAGGGCCAGTTCACACCAGATGCAGTTCTGTACAGTTCTGTGCGCATTTTTTCTGCACTAAAAGGTGTTTTCCATGTATTCCAATGGCTCTAGTTCACACCATGCAGTCAGTTTCCGGTCAATTTCCGGTGCAGAAACTGACCGGAAACTGACTGCATGGTGTGAACTAGAGCCATTGGAATACATGGAAAACACCTTTTAGTGCAGAAAAAATGCAGAAAAAAGCACACGGAACTGAACGGAACTGCATCTGGTGTGAATTGGCCCTTAATGTTGATGATAAAGCAGCTTTGCAGTATCACTTTTGCTTGATTTGAATGTAAATATAAGGCACTATGCTATTCATAGTTTGGGCCGAACATTGCCTGTTCGCCCGTTTGTCGAAAACCCAAATTTGCGGGGCACTCAGCGGGATGTTTGCCCGCCGAGCACCTCACAATGCTGAATAAAAAAATAAACATTGCCGTCAATAGAAAAAATAAAAAAATAACGTGGGGGTGTCACCCTCCCCAATCCATAGCAGGCCTTTCAAGTCTGGTACTGATTTTTAAGAAAATCCCATGCTAAATAAAAAATAAGTCCAAAGGGCAGATTAGGAAAAGGGGGGGCAGAGCGAGCACCTCCCCCTCCTGAACCATACCAGGCCACATGCCTTCAACAAAGGGAGTGCCTTGGGGCAGGAGGGGCTCTCCGGTGTCATATTTGGCATCTTTCGGGGGGGGCAGAGTAAGTGTAGTTACGCTTAAATGAATTCTTCAATTTTATTGTTTCACTTTAAGCATCATTGAAATCATTGCTCCTGTAAAAATAAACTTTGTGAAAACAAAATTTGCATTGGTACATGTCCCCCAGGGCAGTACCCGAGCCCTCATACCCTTTTTACGGACAATAACTTGCACATAAGCTTTCAAAGTGGGCACTATTGATTTTTAATTTTGGTCCCATAGACTTTAATAGGGTTCGCTTATCGGGTCTGAACTTTTGCGATGTTTGAGAGTTTTGGCACAAACTGAAATGGGAGGTCATGTTGGTGACGGCTCTCTAAGCCGAAACGCGTCAGCTTCCGCTTTACAGCACCCTATACTGCTTTTATTTATGTGATCACTTTTTAATTTACATATTTTTGTCATTTTACATGACCTTTTAAATAAAACCTGTCATTTTTGACCTGCACCATCTGGAACACTCTGTTTCTTTTTGCTTTTCCGAGACTATTGGAATTGTCTTTTCCCACCTATCCTGCATCTGAAGGCCCATCGGTTTGGTTCCTGTTGTTCCTGGCATTCATCCCACCTGGGAGAACGCACCACCATCCTGGGAGTCCCTGTTGCAGTGATCCAGGCCCATAGAGGCCATCAAACGTATTAGGCCTCGTACACACGGTAGGTTAAACAGAGGACAACGGTCTGATGGACCGTTTTCATCGGTCAAAACCGATCGTGTGTGGGCCCCATAGGTTATTTAAACATTGGTTAAAAAAAAGCCAACTTGCTTTAAATTTAACCGATGGATTCCTAACCGATGGGAAAAAAACGATCGTTAGTAGGCACAACCATCGGTTAAAAATCCACACATGCACAGAATCAAGTCGACGCATGCTTGGAAGCATTGAACTTCATTTTTTTCAGCATGTAGTCGTGTTTTACGTCACCGCGTTCTGACACAATCGTTTTTTTAACCGATGGTGTGTAGGCGCGACAGACCATCAGTCAGCTTCATCGGTTAATCGACGACAACGGTCCATCAGACCGTTCTCATCGGATGGACTGATCGTGTGTACGAGGCTTAAGACTTACTGTTGCAAAACAGCTGAGTCCACACCCCATGGTAAGAGTACCTCATTATTTATACTTGATGCCTTGGTGATCCCTGCAGACAACTACATATTCATTATTTTATGTGAGCGATTGGAAAGATGCACATATTTTTTGTACATGAACTACTCAACATATAGTGTTTTGTGTTTATTTTTCCAGCATCACATTGTTTGTGGTGTCTGGTCTTTGCACATGGACTTATTCATTATTTATTGAGTCGCATTTTCTGTATTAAATATCATGGATCCTTATGTCACTATAAGTATTGTGTTTTGACACGTTTAGCGCTGCACTTATTATCTATATTCCCATTTACTTTGTTTGTTTGAGTGCTGGCTGCTTCCTTTTTGTGGTTTAGCGCAGTTTTTTCCCCTATTTTCCACTTATACAAATTTCATTTTATATTTCGCAAATATTTTTTATAACGATTATTTAGATTTTTATGATACAATTTTTTGTAATTGCAAGATCCACTTATTTATTATAGTTTTAAATGGATTTGTTCCTGAATATATGCAGTTTTGATGACTATCCTAGGTTATATGTGAAGATATATATATATATTTTTTAATTATTATTATTATTATTTTTTTATTGTGCTGAGTTTTTTTTATTAGCTGAGTGTTTTTTAGGACTTTTCATTGCTTAGGGTCACGTTTTTATGTCTATACAGCCGGTAAAATAAGTGTTGAACACGTCACTATTTTCCTACGTAAATATATTTCAAAAGGTGCTATTGACATGATTTTTTAACCACACATCGGTAACACCCCATGCAATCCATACGTACAAAGAAACCAAAACAAATAAGTGCAGAAATTAAGTTATGTGTAATAAAATGGAATGATACAGGGAAAAAGTATTGAACACATGAAGAAAGGGAGGTGCAAAAAGGCATGGAAAGCCAAGACACTGGCTGAAATCTATCAGTAATTAGAAAGCAATCCTGCCCCTTGTCAGTGCAAATTAATATCAGCTGGTTCAATCTCAACTGATGGCCTATAAAAAGGTGTCTCACTACCAAAGTGTCACACAAGAAACATCTCATGATAGGTAAAAGCAAAGAGCTCTCTCAAGACCTTTGCAGCTTTATTGTTGCAAATCCTACTGGGCCAGATCCACGTAGCGGATCGTAATTTTCGGCAGGCGTAGCGTATCGTAGTAACGCTACGCCGCCGCAACTTTGAGAGGCAAGTGCTGTATTCACAAATAACTTGCCTCTAAAGTTACGGCGGCGTAGCGTAAATCTGCTGGCGTAATGGCGGGGAATTCAAATGATAAAGATGTGGGCGTGTTTTATGTTAATTTTACTTGACCCGACGTAAATGAATTTTTTTCTGAACAGTGCATGTGCCGTCCGTGGGGGTATCCCAGTGCGCATGCTCGAAATTAACCCGCAACAAGCCAATGCTTACGACGTGAACGTCATTCTACGCAAAGCCCTATTCGCGAACGACTTACGCAAATGACGTAAAATTTTCAAAATTTGACGCGGGAACGACGTCCATACTTAACAAGGATACGCCTCATATAGCAGAGGTAACTATACGCCGAAAAAAGCTTTACGGAAACAACGTAAAAAAATACGCCGGCCGGACGTACGTTTGTGGATCGCCGTATCTAGCTAATTTGCATACTCGATGCGGAAATCGACAGAAACGCCACCTAGCGGCCAGCGTAAATATGCACCTTAGATCCGACGGCGTACTAAGACGTACGCCAGTCGGATCTAGCCCAGCTTCAGGCGTATCTTGTTTTGTGGATACAAAACAAAGATACGCCGGAGCAAACTAGAAGTTACGCGGCGTATCAATAGATACGCCAGGGTAATTTCTTTGTGGATCTGGCCTACTGTCTGTGTTACAGTGTCGCGACTGCGCAATTGTCAGTTAATGTAACGCAGTGCCGTATTGCAAAAAATGGCCTGATCATGAAGGGGGTAAATGTTCCCGAGGTCAAGTGGTTAAGCAAGGTTCGGAGCACTAATGCTACAAGAAATGAACTGGACCAAGCAGATGAACCACCAGTGTGACAGGGTGAATGCACCCTTTGAAGCTTGCACTGGCCTTCCTATCTTCATTACCACAAACGGAACATGGCAAAAGAGAAAAGAGGGTATTTTTGAGCGTTTGTGATGCCAACATTTGCATGGGCACAAAAAATCCTTTAAGCTATCTATTTGGGCTGAATAACAAAAAGAGTTGAGAATCTTTACTAAATAAATTCTGTGAATATTCACTTCAATACGTTCTGTTTATTAATAATTTATTATGCATATTATTGAGTATTCATAGCGAACAGGCGCTTGCTTCCTACATGCATGGAAAAATGAAGATAATATTTTAGTTAATTGAGAGACAATTTCCAACTACAGGTACTTTATTAAATCAGCTTCAACATATAACAATAGTTATAGGTCACAGGCAAATAAAGCATATTTTTTGTTGTATTCTTTTAACGGGGACTTTCTGATAATAGCTCATCTTGTATCTCACAATTAATTGTTTTGTAAATGTTGAAAAGACAAAGGCTTTTGTGATTTTCCCTATTCTTCATGCAGTGATTGTAAGCAAGTTCCTCATTCAAGCCCTGATTAGCTGAATGAGTAAAATCTGATTTTCAATCTTTTCCTCTTGTGCACAATTGAACAGCTTGTTGCAAGCAATCTATCTGCTTCAGATGTTTCTAAGCATGTATTTCTGTCTTCTAACAACATATCAACACCATTAATGGTGCTCGTTATCCAGTGTCTGGAAGAATGATACTTCATTGCTTCTTGCATTATTCTTTAAAAAAACTCTTATTTAGGCTATATTGATCTGGTATTAACTGTACATTTGACAAACAGTGAACACTATATTTTAATGTGTACATTGTTTTCCCAATGTGAACTAAGCCTTCAAATGAAACTATCAAGCATTTTTATAATATGTAATTATAGGATAATTGGCTTCTACCCAACATGGCCTTATTATATGCACACCAATGTGGCGACATTACAATTTAAGGTCCTTGGAGAGCAGGAACTGATGTAAGTGGTTCAATGCTCTGTGTAACTAGCAGTTGTAAACCATCAGCTGTAGATCAGAGCAAAAAAAAAAGCAAAAAAAAAAAAAAAACCCCAAAACTACAATACTTTCCTTAATACTAATTCATCAATACTAGCTAAATATTTAAATGCATTTAAAAGTTGAAAAACAATCAATTATTTTATCTGCCAAATTATTTGTAATGCACTGCAGCCACCCTTGTTATCCAGGCACCCCAGCGAGACAGAATAGCCAAATCTTTTACCTCCACTGCAGCAGTAGTAGCAGAAAGGTGTATGTTGTAAAACATACACTTTATTGACAAAGATTAAAAATTACCATACATCAAGCGCCATGCACCCAGCCCCTAATCTACATGCAGGGCCCAGAAAGCTTAGATTTCAATGTGTTTTTTTTAAGCATGTGATTAGAGCCTGAGGCTCTAATTGACTTCAAAAGGGGTGGACTCAAGGGGTCAGGGGCTCAGAGCACTTCCCACCCACTTGTGTGACATTAGCAAATTAATATTCACTAATGTCTTCCTGCTTCTCCTCCTGGCCCATCAGGACTTGAGACCCAATTGGCCAGGAAGTCTTGGAACAGGAGGAGAAGCAATGCCCCCAGCTCTTCTGTCTGCACCCTCCCCCCCGCACCTCTACCATAGCATAAGGTAAGGCCATGGATTGCCGCCTTCCCAATCGTTTGTTTGAGCATTGAGTGGGGGGTAGTGTAAGCTAGCACTGGGGGGGTAGTGCGTGTGAGCGACCACCGGGGAAGGGGGATTGTAGTGTTTGCCGCCCCCCAAAATATTGAGCACCACTAATCAAGAGTATATAACAACCAATGCATCATTAAAGCTCTGCATCATATGATTTTCCATCCATTAAGGTGTCATTCAAATGGCAACAAGAAAACCTCAACATGTTTCAACTTATATAGAATCTTCATCAGGAAGAAAATGGAATATTGCATACTTCAAGATGCAAGAATAAAAACAATAGGGCAAACCAGATAGGATACAGGGGAGAAAAATGCTCAACGGACTCCTCAATGATGGTAAGGAATAATGACCTTATACAAATCAGTGACAGAGTACAGGGCTCCAAGGATCGCCTCTATGGTAGCAACAGTCCCAACACAGGGATGTCATACTTTTTTTTATAATTCACCAATGTAGATCACTCTGAAGCTGCTTTAAATGATAGACTCATCAATTAGAGACCTGATATGAAGGTAATATGAGCCCCGTATTAAACTGGCTTCTTTGCAACTGCCCAAGGACTGCCTATCCTCAATGCCAAAACTTACAGCATGTAGCATTCCAATGGCAACATTTAGCTGGGCAGGGCACTATTAAATGGGAATAACCTAATCAGGGCATGTTACTGTCTTCATCCTATAAATATTTTTTGCTCTCCTAACTGTAAATAGATGGCCAGCTACAAACATACCATATCCCATTGTCTCCTTGTAGGCTATTAGTGATTACATTTTGTTTTTTGTCTCCCTGTAGTCAAGGAGAGCAATGATTGTTTGGTTAAGTCTGCTCTGGGTTCTATTAATGCAGGCTCGATTACATTCTCCTGTATCCCAGAGAGCATTGGGACATAATAGGTGGACATAGACAGACCCTGGCCTACATGGTAATGCCTCTCTAGCCAATTCTTGGCCAGAATGATTAGTGACCAGCAGGAGTCTGAGAGGGTACAAATGGGCAGAAACTGAGAGCAGAGCTCTCTTGTTCCTGGGAGAGTATATCCCATCCAGAGGGCAATGGCACCCCTGGGAGTTCTTTTTGGGGTCCCAACTTTTGCCTTGGCTAGGGGACCTCTGGCCTAGCCTCCTGAAGATTGCAGAGAGTTCTATGCATCCAGGACACAGGCAATCCAAGTACGGAAACCGGCTTTTACTGCAGGCAGCTACACAGTGTTCAGGAAACAGCGAGTACCAGCCTTCTGGACTTAGAGACTTTCTTTGGCCTCTTTTAAGAGAGCTTTTCCTTTGTACATTTAGGATTATACTTCTGCTGAGGAATCCCTGTTTAGTACCCGTTTACCTTCACTTTAAAAGGGGTGCCATCACCCTGAAAAAATAGTTCAAATTCAATGTTCTCTACTGCAAGTTGCTAGAGTTATTTGGAGTATCCCTAGGCTCACCCTCGCCCTACCTCAGTTCTATAATGAAATAAAAAACGCAAAAAAAGGCCTACACAGCCTGATTTACTAAAACTGGAGTGCAAAATCTGGTGCAGCTGTGCATGGTAGCCAATCAGCTTCTAACTTCAGCTTGTTCAATTAAGCTTTGACTATGAGGCTGGATTCACACTACTACACTACTACACTACTACACTACTTTCATCCTACTTTGCTCTGTGTTCAATGTTTCCCTATGAGAGCGTCTTGTAGCGTCCTACACAAGTCGGTCCGACTTTGAAAATGCTCCCTGTACTACTTTTGGTCCTACATTGATCCTACTTCAGGCCCATTGAATATCATTGAAGTCGGACCAAAGTAGTATCCTGTTCATGAAAGTAGGATGGATGTAGGACCAATGTAGGATAAATGTAGGACCAATGTAGCAGAGCAAAGTAGGATGAAAGTAGTGTAGTAGTGTGAACCCAGCCTAAGGCTGGGTTCACACTACTACACTACTTTCATCCTACTTTGCTCTGTGTTCAATGTTTCCCTATGAGAGCATCTTGTAGCGTCCTACACAAGTCGGTCCGACTTTGAAAATGCTCCCTGTACTACTTTTGGTCCTACATTGATCCTACTTCAGGCCCAGCCTTGGGCTGGGTTCACACTACTACACTACTTTCATCCTACTTTGCTCTGCTACATTGGTCCTACATTTATCCTACATTGGTCCTACATCCATCCTACTTTCATGAACAGGATACTACTTTGGTCCGACTTCAATGATATTCAATGGGCCTGAAGTAGGATCAATGTAGGACCAAAAGTAGTACAGGGAGCATTTTCAAAGTCGGACCGACTTGTGTAGGACGCTACAAGACGCTCTTATAGGGAAACATTGAACACAGAGCAAAGTAGGATGAAAGTAGTGTAGTAGTGTGAACCCAGCCTAAAACCTGGAAGATGGTTGGTTTCTGTGCAGAGCTGCACCAGATTGTGCGCTCTCCAGTTTTAGTAAATCAACCCAAGTGTGCATGGCTGCTGTGTGCCTATCAGGGAATGGAACCTAGGACCAAACAGCCAGACCAGTTTTGGTTCTGCGGTATATAAGATTATTTTTTTTTTTTACTATCATTCTGATTATTACAGAATAATTATTTCATAACTCCAGGCAATATATTTTTTTTAAATCAGAACTCCAGGCAACAATCATTCTCAGGATCCCAGTCACATGTCTACCATATATGTCTGACCCAAGCAGGTGCACTCCCGAGTCGTGGCTCTGTGTGTCCATTCACACATTGAGCCATGGCCTGGCCACACCCCTCCTTCTCCTGATTAGCTCACTGGCTGTGATTGACAGCATTGCGAGTCAATTGCTCCTGCTGCTGCCAAAAGCCAATCAGGAATGCGAGTCCCCAGAGAGCCAAAACTCTTGTGGACATCGCTAGATCAAGAGGGGACCCAGGTAAGTATTAGGGGGTCTGGGGGAGGGGGCTGCTGCACAGAAGGTTTTTTACCTTTATGCATAGAATGCACGAAGGTAAAAAAACATTAAGCCAGATTCAGAGAGAGTTATGCTGGCGTATCAGTAGATACACCGTCGTAACTTTGAATCTGTGCCGTCGTAAATTTAAGTGTATTCTCAAATAGAGATACACTTAAATCTAGCTAAGATCCGACCGCGGGCGACGTTGTATCTTAGCTGTCTATTTAGGCCGGCCGCTAGGGGCGTGTACGCTGATTTACGCCTAGAATGCGTAAATCAGCGAGATACGCCTATTCCCGAATGTACGCTTGCCCGTCGCAGTAAAGATACGCTGTTTACGTAAGGCGTTTTCAGGCCTAAAGTTATTCCACCAAAAAGATGGCGCAGCCAATGTTAAGTATGGACGTCGGAACCGCGATGAATTTTCAAATTTTTACGTCGTTTGCTTAAGTCGTTCGTGAATGGGGCTGGGCGTAATTTACGTTCACGTCGAAACCAATAAGTCTTTGCGGCATAATTTGGAGCATGCGCAGTGGGATATGTCCACGGACGGCGCATGCACCGTTCGTTAAAAACGTCAATGACGTCGGGTCACGATTCATTAGCATAAAACACGCCCACCTCTTCACAATTTGAATTAGGCGTGCTTAGGCCGGCACATTCACACTACGCTGCCTTAACTTAGGACGAAAGTGCTTTGTGAATACAGCACTTGCCTCTCTAACTTACGGCGGCATAGCGTATATGAGATATGCTACGCCTGCCTAACGTTAGGCACGGCTACGTGAATCTAGCTAATTGTGCCTTTACAACCACTTTAACCCTGGGCTCACCCACATGCAGTACCCACTAAGTCCCTTTGGCATTTCAAAACTACACTGTTTAAAAATTAGACTCATTTGGTGAAGGTAAATACTGTCAAAATACAGTATCTCACAAAAGTGAGTATACCTTTCACATTTTTTAAAATATTTTAATATATATTTTCATGTGACAACACTGAAGAAATTACACTTTGTTACAATGTAAAGTAGTGAGTGTACAGCTTGTATAACAGTGTAAATTGGCTCACTTTTATGAGATACTGTATGTGTTTGATGAGAATACGCTATACATTATATTTAACTTATTCTAACTTATATTAGCAAGTGAATGTTAAAGCCACAACAGGCATACAATTCCTACAATGTATTAAGTGGTACACTTCTAAAATTATGGTCATTTGCAAGTTAATGTTTTATGACTTAATGCTGCAGCAATTTTGTTAACAGTGTGAAAAGCATGAAGGTAATGGCTTGGTAAGATGTAAAAAAGAAAAGAAAACTTTGTTAAAATATTGTCTTACATGCTGAGAATATTTTTAAGGTTTTCTCATTATGAAGTGAAAATGCTAATCAGATCTCCACAGTGCAATAATAGCTAATTAAAGTAATTGTTCTTTTGTTTTAAGTATGTACTTTTAGTTGTGCCACTAATTCAGTAGCTACAGAAGAAGTGAATGTAAAAAAGTAAATAAAAAACAGACTGCTTGACCTCACTTTTTTTAACATGCAACTGGAGTAAAATGATTGTACTAATAGTACAAACTAAACCAAAGACAACTTTGCCCTTTACTGGGAATGCTCACTTATTCACAGCACCTCACTGCGTGGTCTCTGTGAAAAGGGTTGAATTAATCTTACTGGCCTAGATATCAGGTGATTAGTAATGATCACAATGAAATTCTAGCCAGAGCTTGGGGCTATACATGACAAATAACCTTGTATTATGATGACCAAAGCAGACCATGGCACAGCTATCCACCTGCCACCTGTCTGACCCACTGACCTACTGCTTTATGTACTTATTTAATATCCCATTGACCAGTGCCACCATATTTATCTGTGTAATTGTATTGTATTAGAATTATTCAAGTTTTGATTTTATTCCTGAAAAGAGCTTTATTCTATATATGTTGTAAATCCTAACCATAACTTACATGATACCTTCTTAAATGTACTTGTACTTTTTTAACAAACAACGTTCTGGAAGAGTAGAATAGGGAGATGGATTCTGTAATAAATATTTCCAAATATGAAGGTTTTAGTGCAGGGCCAGATCTAAGGTGGTGCTGGGAGTGCTGTGCGCCCCTCCCAGATCTTGCCCCTCCAGGACCAGTAGTATCAGCAGGACAGGCCTTATAATGAGGCACTGGAGCCTAGCCCAGCCACCACGTGCAATAGCGACAAGGATGAATTTAAAATATTTGCACCCCCCCAAATCAGACAGGCTATATCTGGCCCTGTTTATTTTATTTTTGCAATGGATTGGCTTGGAAGTTCACATAACAAAAATAAATCAGCTCACACTCTCTTGCCTCCTACTAGAACAGCCACACTCAGGTTCTTTCTTACTTACAGTACTTCTCCATGACAAAAGCAGCATTCTCTAAATTTTATAGCCCTGGGCCCAAAATGGCATGTTGACTGCTTCTGCATATAGATTTGAATTTGGGCCATACTCCAGAATAAGAGATACTAGGAGTACATTTCCATTGCAATCTGTGGGGATTTACGAAAAAATCATGACCAACGCCAGGGTGGAGTTATAGCTTAGATTAATGGCAAGAGAGGGCCTGTCTTAGTTTTTTTTTTAATGAACTTATACTTTAAAGGCCTGATTCACATCTCTGAAGGTTCCAGTTTGCATATTGCAGGTGCATTTTGCGTTTTTCAATACACGCTTTTAATCTATTAAAGTCAATGGAATAAAAAAACAGAAAAAAGTCTTTGGCCCTTTCCATAAAATACACAGATGTGAACTACATCCATAGGAAACCATGTTAAATGGACTGTAGTGTGTTTTTGGAAAACTGAAAATGCACAAAAAAAAAAAAATGAGCCAGGCCTAAAGCCTCGTACACACAATCAGTTTTCCCGATGGGAAAACTGTAAGAGAGCTTTTGGCCGGGAATCCCGGCCTTGTGTATGCTCCTCGCAGTTTTTCCGACCGGAAAACTGCCCAGAAACCGCCAGACAAAAAAAGAGAACCTTTTTTATCCCGCCGGGAAATCCGGCAGACTTTTGAATAGCGGTGTTGGGTAGTTTTCCTATGGGAAAAACTGCGATGGAGCATACACATAGCCGGGATTCCCGGCCAAAACTCCATCGCAGTTTTCCTGTCGGGAAAACCGGCCGTGTGTAGGGGAAAGACTGAACCAAGCAGGTTCTCGGCATTCCCCTCGGGATTTCGGACAGGAACTTTTCCCATCGGAAATCCTGTACGTGTGTACGAGGCAATAGGCCTACTTTGTTCCTGTGTGTCTCTGTAGTGTTTGCTATGGCATGCATTACCATGGCAACCCCCAAAAAAGATGGTGGTGTCATGCAAAGCATACCTTCATGTCCTTAGGAGGAACTGTGCATAACATAGTAATCTACACCACTTTTGAAAGGTATGAACTGTTGGACAGAATAATATGTAGATATTATGTCATCACCTGGGGCCATCTTAAGAGCTGCTGCAAGATTTTATATTCTTTACATTTGAATTTGAAGGTGGAGCTGGATTTTTGATAAACAGAACCTGTCATGATATAAGCATGGAGGCGATTTTTTCTGACCTCTTTAAAAAATCCTAATTACCTGGCTGTCATCTTGACCACATGGTTTCTATACTTTGAAGCACTGACTAGAAACAAGTATGCTATTTTGGATTTCTGATTGAACCTTTACTGGATATGGTTCAGAACAAATCCACAACGAATACAAAACAATCTCTAAATCACTTGTTTTACATTTTAGGCTCACATGGTGATTGGGTTTAACTATGTCTCATTTGATGAACACAGTTTGAATGGTACCAATTTCTTGCTGGCAGACCAGACATCTCATGAAATGCAGAACACATATTTTTGTGGCATTACATAAGAAGTGGTGAAGCCCTGCAATGTTAATTATGTATGATCACCCTTCTTATGTACAGCTACTGCCCATAATGTATAACAAAACTGTATGTTGTACTATAAATTATTTGGAGAAAGTTCATTAGAAGGACATCTGTGCAGCTCTGCTGCAATAATTGGACAGTCTGGATTTTTTTTTTATAATTACGGTAACCTTTCCTAGCAGTAAATTCCTGGACAATAATGGTTAATGATATCAGCTCATTTAGAAGATCATTACTGTATCATGCAGACAGTAATGTTACTCCTGCTGATCTCTGGAGCAACTGCTGAGAACTCAACAGAACACAGTATAAGTGATCATTTGCAGAACATAGCTTGACTTTGCTTTAACTATTGCTACAATATGCAGAGATTTTTGCTATTGAAACAGTACCAATCAATGCACAGTACCGACCCACCTAGTTTCCTCCTCCTTCCCCCAGTGGTATCCAGATGGCTTAGATATATGTAGCGCTACCCCCGAAGGAGCCGCTGATTAGATTTGGGATCGGCGTGTTTAAGTTACCTCTATACTGTGTCTAGGGGTGATGATAGTGTTGAGAGCAATAATAGAATGTCCAGGACCGTTGGTTGACGTTTTCAAATGCTTTATTTTCCCGGTCAAACACGACCAACATGTGAACCTGAGGTAGACAGGATGGTGAAGGTAGAGCAACTTCACCGTATCAGGCTATGGATAATAAAGGCAGTCCTGTCCTCTGTAATTTGTATTCGTCTACGTCGCCACTCCGGAGTGCACAGCCGGAGTGGGTATAGTGCCCCTGGACAGACCTCTCTCACAGGCCTGGCAGCCAGAGCTCCACTTAAAGCTTCTGGGAGGAACAAGTCTCTGCCACCGACTTGGCTCTAATTAAATTAAGATGTTAGGTAAGACCTCTGCCACAGGCCTAGTGCTAGAATTGTGAATGATAGAGCGAATCCTCCCAGTATGTTTCTTAGGGTTACCGACTGACAGTTTCAATGTGACCTGTCAGTGTCCGGTCACCCAGATCCCTGATTGTTCGTTCAAGCCTTGTTAGATCACCTGCCCCTGGGTTCTCCTCAGACCGATTCCCCACCGAACAGCACCCGGCTTAGGATCTTCTCAATAGAAGCGAGGACCCAGTAAGTCACTGGGGCCCCTTTGCAGTATCGGTTGCTCCAGGCTATGAGAGCCCAGAGTCAGGAACTCCACATAGCACGCGACCCCGGCCTGGTAGGCCATAGTGGTGGGGCCCGTGATGTGCGCACACCCTAAAGGTGGGTGCCGCACCTGGAACCAGGAACCCGCGAAGAACCCCGAACAACGGCCTCCGCCACAGAAATACCCCTCCCCAGCATGCCCCGTGAGGGAAAACTCCTCCAATTGGCTGCTGGGAAGAAGCAGCTCCGCCTGGACCCCTCTGGTGCCACCTGCCGCCCAGAGATGAAACTGCATCTCTGGGGCACAGACCGACCCACAGGGTCAGCCAAATTTGTCAAGTAAAAGAATGAGAGTAACATAACTCTCTCATTCTCCCACTACATTTTAATATAGCACCTGTACGAAAGTACACAGGCGCTACATATAAAAAGCGCAACACCCTCCTATCCTTTACAGCCAATGAAGCTGCTTCTGTTTAATCCTGCAACTGCCATGGTGCTGTACATGTGATCAGTTATGACACCAACCATTTGTTTATTTGACAGTCTGGTTGAGGACACAATCAAATATGACAATTAACATTCCTGGCATGTCAGGAAAGTAGCTGTTTTTTTAAACCCTAAAATCAATGGGTTTGGTTCTACTTTAAGAAATACTGCTGTCTAGGGGCTCTGGGCTTCAGAAAAATGGCAGCCTCCAGCAAGAAAAAGCACACTGGACACTTGTTCTGGTGACAACTGTCTAAATCTGGCAATATACAGATCGACATACAGCTGGTTCCGCAGGGGCCAGTTACATTTTCGATCATTAAACTTGATTGTTTGATCGGCAAAGGGATATGTTTGAAGTGGGTGCTGCTGTCTGAAGGGAGATTTTCCTAGTAGGGAGATTCCTTCATCATGGATTGAGGAATCTGTTAATGTTTTTTCATTCGGCCCACTGGCTACAAGAAGTTAACGGTCTATAACCAACTTATGATTTTGGCATGGAACAACGCAGAACCAGTCTCCCAAAGAAGGCTAATAGGAGCTGTAATTTCCTTGTAATCTGTAACGGAGGTCACGTGACTGACCTGCAGAGGACTGCGAACAGATCTAGGAGAGAGAATCCCTGCACAGCCTTACAAGTCATTTCCTAGGAACACTGGCAGACTTTACTGCATTCTAATTGGGAGCCTAACAATCTTAAAGGGCAATCAATTTGGCAGAATGATGTTTTTTAGAAAATGGTCTTCATAGGAGCTTGGTAGGTAAGATGGCAATCTCACAAAGCAGTTTCTGAGAGCAAGGTGTTTTCACCATGCTGATGCAGATTGCCCAAGAGATTGTCTTATGAGACTATCTTCCTCCCGAAGACTGCTTTGTGAAACCCAGTCTGTAAATAGATGATGGTTTGATAAAGCAGAATAAGACAGTTTTGCAAATTAGTCTATATATAAATGTATAACAATCAGGGCCATTAAAGCCCACCTCTAGGCAAACATTTTTTTAAATGTTCAATATAATGGGTAAGGTTTAGAGCTTTTGTCAAGCTTTTGTTGAATGCCCAAGCATTCAGAGAAGGAGGAAGTTCCTTCTTAAAAAATATCTGATCCCAGTGCCCAGCCTTCCAGCTTCCACCTGTCCTGTAGCTGACTGCTGAATAAGAAGGAACTGATCATGCACTCCCTCCTCCTCTTCCACTACCCCAACTATTCTCTTAAACCTCTCCACTCTCCTTACCCCGCTCTGCTCTTCCCTTCTTACTTTGGGGGCCCTATTGAAAGGAAATAGGCTCTAGGGACCCTGACGTAAGGGGGCTTTAGGCACCCTTATGTAAAGGGGCTTTGGGAACCCTGATTTAAGGGGGCTCTGGAGACCCTGATTTTAGGGGTTGACCTTGTGGAATCTAATAAATGAGCAACTATGGTGTAAGGGTGAACTCTTGGGACCCTGATTTAGGGAGAGAGCACTCTTGGGACTCTAATGCAAGAGGGGGGAGACTCTGGGGACACTGATAAAAATAAGGGGGGACTCTTATGTAAGGGGAAAACTTTGGGGACCCTAATGAAAGGAGTAAACTCTGCTGCAGGATTGGATTATGTTAGCTGGAGACAAAAGCCATCTCCTGCAATCTTCAGCCAATCCGTAAAAAAAGAGGTATCCAGCCAATAAAGCCATGCTGTGTGCATTTTCTCCCAGCTCCCCCATCAGTCTCCACATGGTGAGAAAGCATCCCTGCACAGGCTTTATTTTTACTTTTTGGGGGGGCCGATCCTAGGGTCACAGGCGCCTGGGTGCAGAAATATTTCTGGCACCCCCCACATGGACGTGGTAATTTTACTAACTCCTCCCTTTTACAAATGTTTCTATGTCAATGACTCAACCACAGAGATGCTCCCCCATGAAGTATTCATTAACCTGGGATCCTTACATGATCTCTTAACAATAAACAAAATACAGGAAGAGAGTACTTTATTGGGACCTGGAGGGGGGCCTCTCTGATGGACACAGAGAGGGCTTCTGTTAAAGAGTCTGTTAGAAAGAGCCCCCAGACATGATACAGGAAATGGTCAGAGACTGCAGACATGATACAAGAGACGGTCAAAGACTGCAGACACAATACAGGAGACGGTCAGAGACTGCAGACACGATACAGGAGATGGTCAGAGACTGCAGACATAGTACAGGAGATGGTCAGAGACTGCAGACATAGTATAGGAGATGGTCAGAGACTGCAGACATGGTACAGGAGATGGTCAGAGACTTCAGGCATAGTACAGGAGATAGTCAGAGACTGCAGACATAGTACAGGAGATGGGCAGGGGCTGTGTATTCTATGCAATCTATCATGCAATAAAACATCTAGAGCAGGGGCAGTCCAGAGAACATGTAAAGGGATGCTGGGGATGCCATCCCCCAGCACACTGAACACTGTGACTCACCTCGTTCTCTCTCTGTGCAGCCCGAGATAGAGATGGGAGGGGGAGGCATTCCAATTGGAGTTGGTGGAGACAGTGTGGGATCCAAGACTCCCAGTGTGAGGAATTAATTCCTGCACATCAGCACTCTGAAAACTAGAACTCTCGTGTCAGGAAGAGGAGCGGCCCCTCCCCTGAGCACTGCCAGGCTGGACGGGCTGCCCTATACCCACACATCAGTTCTGGACGGACACACACCTATGCTCAGAACACTAGTTTTGGACAGACACAAACAAGGAGGGGAGAAGAGAACTCTGGCACTTCGGCGCCCCCACCTCTGCAGGCGCCTGGGTGCAAAGCACCCTGTGCACCCTGCCTAGGATCGGCCCTGGGGCGGATGCAAGTAGCTGGTCTTGCCTAGGGCCCTGTGTGTACTGTTGTAAACCACCTTATACATAAGCATAGGCAAAGCCTGACTGGAACTTTAGTAACTTGCACAAAACTGATTATTTAATAAAATGTTTCCAAAGTACCAGCAATTCTCGCAGCACTTCACTTACATTCATCTACGTAGATTTTTACACAGTCTACTTTAATAAGCAAAGACCAAAATGCCAAATACACAGCTACACAGCTATTTGTTCAACTTACAGTCAGAGGTACAGATTAAAATGCCTTGTTTGTCTAATATTTTATTACTTCTATATGGATGGACATCTCTTTGGTTCATGCTGTGAATAATCAAGAAAGAATAAATTAAGTCGACGATTTATCTCTACCTGGGAAAATAGACATACATGTTAAATGTGAAAAAGTCAGTTGTTTATTCTGGTCCTGTTATGAAATTAAATTGCGTAGCGTCAGGGGGTGCGCAAGTGGAATGTCCATAAATAAAACTTGCTATAACAGAAATGGTTTCCTGCTGGTTCAAGTATCGTGTATACTGCTGACTCTCAAACTGCACATGTCTAATAGATGAACTTTAACTGTTACCGCCACTCATTTGTTTCTCGCAAAATAATTATTTGTCTTTTTGGAAATAAAAGGCATTTCCATAAATAGTTCAACCTTGTAAGAACTTTAGTATATATATATATATATATATATATATATATATATATATATATATATATAATTGGATAAAAGCCAACAGCTTTGTGCTCTTTTGGCATGAAACTTCAAAAACCAGGACAAAATGCTTAAAGAGAAAATAGGGTGTATTTTCAGTCAATTTCTAAGCTTAGTCAGTTATTTGAGCATTTGTTTAAATACATTTTTGTATTGAAATTTGCATTTTAAATACTGGCATTATTTTTTTTTATTGTTCGAAATATACAGATTTGTAGATTAGCCACTAGAGGCAGCATATATTAGCTAAAACAATGATTTTATCTATTTGCTTAAAGCGCTTGTTAACCGAAAAAACCCCACAAAAAAACACAAAAAAAAATGATTCTGTTTCTTTAACGCATTTTATACAGCACAGTGCTTGTGCTGTGTAATTTGGCTCCCTGTAACACCTGTAATACCTGGCTGATCCTGCCTGGCTATACTCTCCCCTCTACAAACAGACCACAATAATCATGGCTGTTGAGCCGCTGATACCGTGGTCTGTTTGCGTGCCTTCGTCATCCGCAATCTGCTCTTCTGTGTCTATCTCCTCTTTCCTCCTCCCCTCTTTGTGTGTCACCTAGTGACAGCGCCGCCCCATCCCCCTCCTGCTGCAGGAATTAACCAATATATTAGTATACTGTCTGTTCTGCATCCTAATACAGTGCACCCCCATCTCTGTGTTTCATGAAAAAAATACCTTCTTCACCATATATCTCACAGCGGCTCCCGGCGATCACGTGACCGGCCGTGTCTCCTCTCCTCCTCATGTCCCACTGACGTCAGCGGGGAAACCTTGTTCCTGCCCGCTGCTTCTGCAAGACGGGCAGAGAGGAGACACAGCTGGTTACATGAGCGCCGGGAGCCGCCGTGAGATATAGTGAAGGAGGAATTTTGAAACACAGAGACAGGGGGGCACTGTTTTAGGATACAGAATGGATTAGGTAAATTACTGAAAACTACTTTAACTATTTGAAGACCAGGCCTTTTCTGGAACTTTTTGTTTAAAAGTTTAAATTAGTAGTTTTTGAAAAAAAAAAATTACTTACAACCCCTTAACATTATATATATATATATATATATATATATATATATATATATATATATATATATATATATATATATATATATATATATTTTTTAGCAGAGACCCTAGAGAATAGAATGGCGATCGTTGCAATATTTCATGTCACACAGTATTTGCGCAGTGGTCTTTCAAACGCAATTGTTTGGGAAAAAAAAGCACAATAGTTACCCCAATTCTTTTGCATAATGTAAAAGATGATGTTTTACCAAGTGAATAGATACCTAACATGTCATGCTTTAAAATTGTGCACGCCCGTGGAATGGCGTCAAACTATCATACTTAAAAATCTCCTTAGGCGACGCTTTAACATTTTTTACAGTTTTTTTGTTTAGAGTTACAGAGGAGATCTTGTGCTAGAATTATTTCTGTCACTGTCATGGTGATACCTCACATGTGTGGTTTGAACATATGCTTGCGTGGCTTACTAATGCGTCAAGTGAGCACGGAGGGGTGGGGCTCCTTAATTCATTTTTTTTCTTATTTTACTTTTTATTTTTTATTTTTACATTGTCCCTTTATTTTTGTATCACTTTTATTCCTATTACAAGGAATGTAAACATCCCTTGTAATAGAAATAAGGATGACGGGTCCTCTTTATTGAAAAAAGTTTTTTGAACCTTTACTTTAAAAAATGAATAAAAAATTGTTATGGCCCTGGAACTGGAAGTGACGTCAGACGTCGCTCTGGTCCTCCCAGGGCATAGAGACGAGTGATGGCCACCTTGGTCTCACTTGTCTTCCTGCCCAGCTAACGGCCTCAATGGATTGTTCTCAGGCTTTACTGATGGGTCAGGTAAGCCCAGAATGACTGGGAAACAGTGGGGGGCACCCTTCCTGCCGCTTCTAAAAGTGATTCCGTTGGGAATCCGCCCACGGGACCACTTTTATCTTACAGAGAACCGGCCATAGTAAAAAAACGATGCTGGATATTTTATAACACCTGTGTTTTTATTTTATTTTTTGACGTATTTGTTTTTTTTGTATACTTCTGTTTATTGAATTTTAAAGGGTATACAAAAATTATCAGCATACAAACTGCCATGTAAAAAGCAAACAAAATTCAAAAAGAAAGACTAAACAAAGAAAGTAAAAATAACATTAAAATAGTAGCCTCATCAAGTTTGCCAGTGTTTTAAGTCACCCCACCAGGTGAAAAACCCTTGACCGGTGAAATACCATACTATTGGGTCAGGGTGCACTTTTTTGATGTATTTTTTACCAAGTCTGATCAAAACCTAACTGCTTTTAAATCTGCTACCACCCCCATTCTAAGCCCTATATTAACTACCCTGTACAGAAAAGATGTGTTTAATTACCCAATTTAAGGGCACACTGCTCTGGTCATGTGGTCATTTCCCAGCGCCGGCTTCAGCAGAGAGGTGACACGGCTGACAACAGACGCCCCATAGTAAGTCTATGGGTGTTGTCCCCACCCTGCAGCAATCTCTACTCTTCGGCAAAGCCTACCACTGGAAAGATCACATGAATAGAACGGAGCACCCTTAGATTGGGCAAGTATACACACCTTACCTTTAAAGGGTAGTTAGTATAGGGCTCAGAATAGGGGTGGGAACAGGTTTAAGCTTAGTTGGGTTTTGACTGGCTACGTATAATTGTTTGTTTATCTTTTTCTTTTTTTTTTTGGACATTGAGAAAACAGCACGGGAAAACTAATTTGCATTTGCGTTGTCTCAGAAATGATCACCCAAACAGCAGACATCTGTGGATGATAACCAGACTGGAAGGTGCTTCTAGAGGCTGACACCTAACTCTAACCTTGTCTCATGGTAGGAATGGCCCACCCTGACCCTCCAAGATCCTGACAATGTGTTTTACATAACAATGCTTAGTTTCTTTTATGCATTTGTTACCTCAATTCTCCTTTGTCTGCATATATCAGCTCTTCATTCCTAAATTCATTGTGTGTTATCTTGGATTGGAACTTATTGCAAGTCATTTCACACTTGCCGACTGTTGGAGACACAAGCCTTCAATCATGACTTGTGATGTGTAGTGGTTTAGACTCAGAGATACATGCTAGCTGACAAGTGTATTTTATTGACTACCTCAGTTTGTCTCTCACATCTTATGAACGTGATGAATTTATAAATCCCCCTGTTTCTATAAGTAGGAATTGGTGTGGTAGTTGATGTGAGACATCATTTATTTGACAAGGAAATATGTGACTATGCCATGAATCTTCATTTAATTGAAAGAGTATGAGTTTTAAACAATGGATTGAGATATATTTTCATCTAAAATGTCACATTTTTGTTGTTTAACTTATTTGCCTAAAAGGTCTATTTATCAAGCCTGCTCAAGTGGCGCAATCTTTGGCAGGTCACAAATTACGTCATCTTTGCTTCTCTTATGGAAATTGGTGTTCAGCCAGTAAAGTTATTTTTCCATATACAAGGTCCTAAATGCTTGCATGGTGGTTATTTGTTTAAAGGGACAGTAAACATTAATTACAATGGTTTAGATAAAAAAAGCTTTTAACAACATTCATAGTTAGATATATGGGTTTTAAATGCTCATGTGTACTGGAGATTGTGTGATAAAGTAATATCATGTGAGTTTCCAACTTCTATAATTAAAATGTATGCAAACTTTAACAATGCACTTCTCTTATTTGCTTTCTTTTGGTCTCTATACTATACTATACTTACTATGCTAATAAAAGTGGTTTGTTATCTCTGTTCAATAAGTGCTCTGTCAGTTACATCAATTCCCGATTCTCTACAGATTACAATAGACTTCAACCTCATGTTGTGGAGAAGAGAAGTGGCGTTGTTTAGTCCTGTCCTACGGTTTCAAAACTTCTACACAGCTAAGATACAGTGGATGACCGCTGTCACCCTAGGACTGAAAGTGTGTTGCTGCAAATGAAAACAGAAAACAAATGCAGCCACCCCACCTCGGTGGAAAGCTGCGCATATTACATTTTTGTTGTCAGGTTTAGATATGCTTAAATAAATCAGTTGTTGGCATGATAATTTGGGGCAAAATCATCCTAATTTAAAGGGACACTAAAGGATTTTTTTTAGCTAAATAGCGTCCTTTACCTTACTGCAGTCCTGGTTTCATGTCCTCATTGTTCGTTTTTGCTGTAATCCTTCTCTGTTCTGAACACTTCCTGGTTGTCTGTTTCCTGATGAAAAAAGTCATGGGAGCTTTCTCTCTGTGGTCACTAATCAGGGAGGTGTGAATACTGTGTGTCTAAAACCCCTAAACACCAATCAGTTTCGTTTTCCAAACCATCACTGCCCTGGATTGGCTCTGTGCAGCAGAGAAGCAGGAAACATGCAAAAACGAAACTGAAACTACAGGTACATTATATGATTGATTTGTATCTATTTTTAATCATTTTCAAAAGGAATCAGTTAACTATTATGTCTCTATACCCTGTAACCAGTCATTTCAGCAAAACATTTTTTTCCTTTACAACTCCTTTAACCCGTTCCCGACCTGCGGCATTTTGACTCCCCTGGGCGAACCGATGTAGCTGTATGTCGGTTCGCCTTTTGACCACTAGGGGGCACCCGCGCCCATGGCGCGATACCCCAGCTGATGCGCGTGTCTGGCGGTCGCAATGACCGTCGGGCACCCACGACCGCTCCACAACGGTCAATGTAAACAGACGGATCTCCATGCTGTCAGGGGTGAGGAGCGCGATCTGTTGTTCATACTAAATATGAACAACGATCGATCTACTCACCCAGGCAGTCCCATCCCCCCACAGTTAGAATCACTCCCTAGGTAACACAGTTAACCCCTTGATCGCCCCTACTGTTAACCCCTTCCCTGACAGTGACATTTACACAGTAATCAGTGCATTTTTATAGCACTGATCGCTGCATAAATACCAATGGTCCCAAAAATGTGTCTAAAGTGTCCGATCTGTCCGCCATAATGTTGCAGTCCCGATAAAAATTGCTGATCACCACCATTACTAGTAAAAAAAAAGCCATAAATCTTTCCCCTATTTTGTAGACACTATAACTTTTGCGCAAAGCAATCAATATACGCTTATTGCAAATTTTATTACCAAGAATATGTAGAAGAATACATATCGGCCTAAACTGAGGAAAAAATAGGCTTTTTTGAAAAAGTACAAAATATCATGTTTTTTTTCTCCAAAATTGATCAAATACCACCAAAAGAAAGCACTATTTGTGGGGGGAAAAAAGGACGTCAATTTTGTTTGTGTACAATGTTGCAAGACCGCGCACTTGTCAGTTAGATCAGCGCAGTGCCGTATCGCAAAAAATGGCCTGGTCATTGAGTAGCCAAATTTTCCGGGGATGAAGTGGTTAAACCAATACAAAAGAAATATATATCTCAATCAAATGCAAAATCTTAAAAAAAATTTTTTAAAAATATCCAATGCTATAAACAGAAAATGAGAATACATGTATATAAAGTGACATATTAGGCTCCGTTCACATCTTGTGATTAGAAAAAGCGGCAAATCGCAGGATGCCCATGCGTTCCTTGGTGCACCAGTGCTGGCGTCGCAAGCTACCGCAAAGGGGGGGGGGGGGGGCGCTGAAGCTAAAGCAGTCACTTACTATTAGACATATGCAGAACAAAACAATTTGTTTTGTTTTTATTTGTTATTTACATAAATTTGTTTGTTTTTCTAATTTGATATTTTTTTCGAATTCAAATAGTTTTCCAATTTCCAAAGAGAATAAAATAGAATAAAAGATAAAGGAAAAGAATAGAAACATTGAATAGAAAAGAACATAACAGAAAATAAAATAATATAATATAATAGAGTAAAACAGAACAAAATGGGATAGAAAATAAAAGATTAATAGATAATAGAATTGAATAGAATAGAAAAGAAGAGAATTAAAAAAAACAATAGAATAGAATAGAAATAATATAACCATTTTCCAAAATTCAAATAGAATCAATTCGAATTTGAATAGAATAGAAAATAATAGAATAGAATAGAAAATAACAGAATAGTATAGAAAAAAACAACAGAATAGTATAGAATAGAATGAATATAACCATCTTCCTATTCTAATCTATTTTTTGCTATTCTATTCAAATTCATAGTGATTCTATTTAAATTTTGGGAAATGGTTATATTCTTTCTATCCTAATCTATTAATTTCTATAGTTTTTTTAATTATACTTTTTTTTTATTTCTTTGTTCTATTATTTTCTTATATTTTCTATTCTATTCTATTCTTCACTATTCAAATTTATTCTATTCGAATTTCGGAAGATGGTTATATTCTTTCTATTCTTTTCTTTTGTTTATATTTTTCTATACTATTCTGTTATTTTCTATTCTATTCTAATCTATTCTTTTCAGTTTTATTCAAATTAGAATTTTGTGAAATGGTTATATTCTTTCTATTCTATTCTATTGCTTATTTTAATCTATTGTTTTCTGTTCTAATCTATTCTATTCTTTTCTATTCTATTATTTTCTTATGTATTCAAATTTATTCTTTTTGAATATCGAATTTCAGAAGATGATTATATTCTATGTTATTCTATTCTATGCTATTTGTTTCTATTATATTCTAGTCTATTCTGTTTATTTGTTTTATATTCTATTTTTTCTGTTTTACTCTATTATATTCTATTATTTTATTTTCTGTTATATACTTTTCTAGTCCATTATTTTTTTTTCTATTCGATTCTATTCCCTTATTTTCTATTCTATATTATTCTCTTTGGAAATTGGAAAAGTCTTCGAATTTTAAAACTTTTCGAATTCACAAAATATTCAAAAAGTATTCAAAAATGGTTCAAATTCGAATCTTGTCTGAATTTATTATTTCGGATTCATTTAAATTCGGTACTATTGTAATTCATCTGAGTTTCCAAAAAACAAAAATTCTCCCGTATTTTAATTAAGAACTAAACGAACCACACATGTCTACTGTTACATTTAGCAGCAGCGTTTTCGGAAAGAAAAAAGTCAATAGTGGAAACCTCTGTAAACATAAAAACAGGTTAGAAATTGCTAATCAGACAATGGCAGCTTGATCCTTCTATTCATTTGCATGCCTGCGTTTTATGTGATAATGATTTAGCCTCTCCCCTTCATGACATTATTAAAAAGGGGTGGAGCATGGGTGACCTTAAAATGACATTAAAAAAGTTCTGCGGACGCCAATGAAAGCACATATGAAGATGAAATTAGAAGACCCAGTAATCCAGACCCAGCAAATCCCTAAATATAGTTTTCACCACTTGCTATCCATCCTCCGTTCACATCCTTCCACTTGAAAGGAGACGAATAGGGTTTGCATAGTGTAAAACGGTAATAAACCTTTATTTAAAACCAGTATAAAAACACTTACAATAAACAGTGTCGCTTTAGGGCGTCAGATGACAAAATGCGTAGGGCGGAGCATTGGATGTGACATCACCACACATACCAAGCTGGGTCTTGTGGTTTGTACATGCATCTGGAGATGGCTTAAGTGTTTTTAATCTGGTTTTAAGAGAAAGCTCACTACACGGAGTCCCAAAATACACTTATATAGTGTAGTATTTTATCATTATTAATAAAATAGAGTGATAAAAGTCCACGTTAAAACATATAATCAATCGGAACCTCTAGGGACATGCATGCGCATGAAACATGTGGGGTGAGGCCTTACGTGTTGATGTCAAGCCGCCGTTACCAAATCTTAGTAAGTCCAACCAAAGCTGTTTTATTTGGTTATTTAATAAAGAAAATCCACACTAAGGTATCGGGTGAGAGCTGCGGCCTCCCTGTAGTGCCCCAATGGAGAGGCCTGTGTAGTGTATTATATGTTAAAGGGTTGGATGGCGCAGCCCACTCTTAAAATGTGAAGTGGGGGGGGTGAGGAGAGTGTTAAATCCCAGCAACAGATGTATCTATGTCGGGTATCCTGTAGCAGGGCTAGCTCATATATGGTATGAACTCCCTATAATCCCTTTATTCTGACAGGCAGTAAATCGAGAAATACCTATGCCGTGGCCACTAGCCTCAATGGGGGCCCAAGTAGGGTAAATGAGATGAAGTGGAATATCTCTGTAGAAGTATGGTTGTGTTCTGCAGAAACAAGTACAGGATTGTCAGGACCTGTGCAGTCAGGTAAGTGACTAAATCTTGTGAAAAACTCCTGTGCTCTAATGTACTACGTATAAGCAAAAACTTGTGTAGTACTGTGTTAGGATCCTGTGCAATCAGGTAGGTATGTGTGGTGAGCACCTCCTGTGCTCTGATGTACCCCAAGTGAATAATAGATATATGATGTGAATGAACACAGTGTGAAAAGCATACAAGTGCAAATGCCAAATGATATAAACTGTATAAAGTCAATAAAAAAATCGCAGCAATAACCTGATTGGGCACTTATGGAAAGGTATATATAAAACCAATGCTTTCCATTAGTCCTAGTAGGTAACGAAAAATGCTGATGAACTGTATCACCAGTGCTCAAAGAAACATATGCAGTCAATGCGTGAATAGCTAATTCCAATAAATACAAATAAAATAATTTTTTTATTTTTATTAAATTAGTTAAAGTGAAGTGAACTAGTAAGGTGCAATTCTCCAGTGCTGTTCTTCAAAATGCTGTTAGAAGGTGACTTTTGTGCTCCCCCTGTGGGTCCCCACTCACCAGATGTATGTACCTCAGAAGGGGTGAAAGGCAGTTGGTGATGGGACGATGAAGCCTTTCCTCTCACTGATGGAAAATTTCCCTATTTTGGTTCCCGGCCAGTGTCGATCCTCCGTGCAGGTCCTGAGGGGTGTGTACCCCTTGCGGCGTGTCACAGCGTATCACTCGGATGAAAAAAATGCCCGCATAGTGTAGAATGTAAAATCCAGGGAGTCATTTATTTAAAAAAAGGTAACATAAATAAAAAATGCATATAATGGTCCCAAATGAATCAGGGTACCATACAAATAAAACAGTGTCAGCCGTCCAAAGTGGGCTAGAGATGCGTTGGGCTGTTCGCTAGTGTACCTCCACCGCAATCCTCTAAGCTGGCTGGGACGTAGCCGTGCGTGCGTGCGTGTGGAAAATTTCAAGGGGTATGAATACTTTTTCAAGGCACTGTAAATACAGACTCGATTTCTATCCTTTTGATATGTCCTCTAACTGGTATTTTTACAGAAAATATGCTCACTGCATCCTTTGTGAAAAAATGTACAAAGTATTCTAGGTCACGTATGCCCCGTAAACACGATCGGAATTCTGTTCAAGCTGTCTTGCATACACAATGTCACACCAAATTCCTACTATCAAAAATGCGGTGATGTACAACACTATGACGAGCCGAGAAAAATAAAGTTCAATGCTTCCAAGCATGCGTCGACTTGATTCTGAGCATGCTTATTTTTTGCTCCGTCGGAGTTCCATACAGACGAACGGAATATTCTTTTCCGATGGAAAAACTCTGATGGGGCACACAAAACAGTTTTATGAGATATTGTCATGAAAAATACAACACTCTATGTATGCAAAAAAAATGTAAAACTGTTAGAATCTTTTTTTAGATTAATGTTATAGTAAAAACACAAAATAACTTTCCCTGTTATTTCTTTACAATTTTCTTTCAAGATCTGCTTCATTTTCCTTATTAAAAATACTTCAAAAAGGTGTCTTCAGGCTACTGCTGTGTTTCTGAGATTGCTTCAGTTAAAAAAAAGTACCCAGCCATATATTAAATGTTAGTTGAAATACATATTATATTGTTTACTGCATCTTGCTAAAGAAATATCATTTCACGCTGATAGTATTTCAGAGAATGTGCTGTTTCTACTCGGGATGTTATAAAAGAGATTGATGACCTGCCTGTGGACTAAAAGATGTTTTTACATTTTTTTTGGTCTTGTGAAATGACTAAAACTCAATTCAGATCTGCTCATTGTATTGGCTGTTGCCACTACATTACCCGATAAATCATTAAGAAAAAAACATCTTTTTTTTGCAACACTATTCTTTTGCTAAAACACACTAGAATAAATTAATCTGTTAAATCTATTGTAGCCCCCACATGGCTGCATTCAGCTCTATAATAGTTGTAAATATAAAAATAGTCTTGGAGAGTTCAGATGGCAGTAGGACACAAATCTTCAAAGATGTCCTATAGTGTTGTAAAACAAAAGTATTATAAATGCACTTTCTAAAATATTGAACAGCTAGTAATTTATAACAAAATAGTATGAATGATAAGATTGGTGGCAGCCATGGGGCACGTGACATAGAAAGTAAAAAATCAACCTAACCGAAACTGATTCTAACGAGGTTCTCTTGGATTGGAAAAGGTTCCAGTAGACAATAGTGGCAACTAGACATGTGGTCACCCATATCCCTATGTGTCACATGGTTATCAAATATATGAGAATTCTAGACTATGCTAAGGTTAACTTCTTTTTCTTTGGTCTTGGACCGCAGAGGAGCTCAGTGACATCTCTATTCTTTGGATTTCCAGGTGGAAGATTTTTATAACCTGTGCAAGTGCTGTTTCTCCAATAGATGACAATCAATGGTGTTTTCAGGGCACCTATAGATATGAAACACTAAAAACTGTCATTATATGCTCTGACATATTAGTTTTTAGGTGATTCATCCTGTGTGCTCCTGTGAGCTCCTCTTATCCCAGGGACTATCTGTCACTATGAGTCTTGACTTGGGAACTAAACCCTGTCCTTTGCTCTGCTCACTGGACATGATAATCATCGACCAGTCATTACATTTTTGCAGGATCGTGTGATTATCAAGATGTCAGTGGATACCTCAAATTATTTGGCCGCTAAACTGTTATGCCCTATACACACGATCGGTCCATCCGATGAAAACAATCTGATGGATGGATCAGTTATCCGATGAAGCTGACTGATGATCAGTCGTGCCTACACACGATCGGTTAAAAAAACGATCATGTAAACCACGTACGACGGCACTATAAAGGGGAAGTTCAAATCCAATGGTGCCACCCTTGGGGCTGCTTTTGCTGATTCCGTGTTACCACGTGTTAGTAAAAGTTTGGTTAGAGCCGATTCGCGTTTTTTAGTCTCCGTGCTTTGCAGATAATTTTCTGGTGTTCCGTTCGTGCTTGTGGGTTCGTATCTGTCTTTCAGTGCTTGCAGTCAGGTCGTATCTGTTTTGCAGTGCGTTCCTGTCCGCTCGATTTCTGTTTTTCAGGTCGTTCTTTATAGGCCTTGCTGTTCCTTGGTGCGCTCTGTTTTAAGTGCGTTCTGACCAGCCGACCGGTTTGAAGCCATGTTGGAAGTGCGTTCTCATTCTCGAGTTCGTACTGCGTATGGGCTGTCTTCTGCAGTTCATAATGTTACCCGATCTGTGGCCGTGAACAGGGCCAAGAATTGGTTGCGCCAGTGTGACCAATTTTCTCATATGCCTCTGCTTAGGGAAATCCAGGAGAATAACCCTGATGATTTCAGGAACTTTCTCCTTAGATGGACCCCGTTTTTCACTGTCTTTTGGATATTCTGTACCCCTATATCACGAGGCAGGACACTGTGATGCGCCAAGCCATCACGGCCGAGCAGAGGCTCATTGCCACGTTGAGGTACCTGGCAACTGGGAGAAGCCTGCAGGACCTCAAGTTCTCAACAGGCATCTCCCCCCAGGCGCTTAGGATCATCATCCCGGAGACGTGTTCTGCCATCATACAAGTGATGCAGAAGGACTATATTAAGGTAAGTTTTCTCCTTTAACATCACAATCTATGTCTTTAATGTATGCTAATGTCTTGTATTTCTTGCATCATTCCTTAATTACCATGATTGTAATATGCTGTGAATGTCCCCTTTGTCCCCATGCATGCTGTAAGCTTTTAATGCTCCTTTTTTGGCCTACATGCATATTTCCCTTCACTAACCTCTCCAGCATGCTATCCTAGGCCCAAACACACCTAGCCTAGTCTTTTTAAAACTTGTTTTTTGTCTGCTCCATTGTAGTTCTGCCCCCCTCCCTTAAAATGTGTCCCAATGTCCTGTTTCTCATTCTATTTTGGCAGAGTGCTAGAGGGACTTTTTTCTGGGCCCAAACTCAGCTAGAACCCCCCCCCTTAAGATGTTTAATGTGCCATCAGAGGGGTGAGGAGTCTGAGTTGGCCTATTTTTTTTTTGGTCTTGAAATACTCACTCAAATACATTTTATACTGACATCGATGTCTTTTTGTATCTGTATACAATCTGATTGCAATGTTTATGTGCCAAAGTACAAATTTTTTCCTTCCACGCCACAGGAATGGCAGACTGTGGTATCCCATTTTGCCCAGCGGTGGGACTTCCCTAACTGCGAAGGCGCAATTGATGGGAAACACGTCCGCATTGTGCCGCCACCCCGTTCGGGGTCATACTATTTTAACTATAAAGATTTTCATAGTATAGTGTTGATGGCGGTGGTGTCGGCACAGTACGAGTTTCTGTATGTGGACGTGGGGAAGAACGACCGGATGTCCGGTGGCGGAGTATTCGCGCAAACCGAGTTTGCCCAATGTCTCCAGAATGGTGGCCTGGCACTGCCAAGGGATGAAGATAATGTGGAGGGACTCCATTTTGTGTTTGTCGCGGATTAAGCTTTCGGGCTTGGACCACACCTCATGAGGCCGTTTCCCCAGAGAACCCTCACCACGGAGAGGAGGGATTTTAATTACCGGCTGGCCAGAGCCCGGAGGGTTGTCGAGAATGCCTTTGGGATAATGGCCAGCCAGTTCCGCCTGTTCCTGACAGCCATCCACATGGCGGAATACAAACTGAACAGTATCATATTTTGCTGCTGCATACTTCACAATTTTTTGCGCATGCATTCAGAGACCTACCTTACTAACCTTGGGCCTGAGGCCAGACATTCAGAAAACCTAACTGGCCTGGACACTGGCCGTACTAGCTTGGCCCCCTGAACTGCTCGAGATGCCCGAGAAAGATACGTGGAGTACTTCACGAGTAGGGGGGCCATCGCTATGCCAGAGCATATTTCATTTAAAAAAATAAATAAAAAAATAAACACCAAATTTGATCTTTGAAAATCCAGTTTTGTCATTCTCGCTTCTTCTCTCGTCTCCCTGGTTCTCCTAGTGCACTTGTAGTGCCAAATGTATTTCTCTGTTTTAGTAAATAACCACAATTGTCACAGTAATCACTCACTTTCTAAACGTACAAACTGCTATTGAGCATAGAAAGAAGAAGCCACACAAATTTTTCATTTTTTTCGGTTTTATTCTGTGCACAACTTGTGCGATCTTAAAATTTTCAGGTCGCAAACTCCCTTTTTTTTGGGGGGGGGGGGGGTTATTCTGTGCACAACTTGTGCGTTTTTTTAATTTTCAGGTATAAAAATACATTCTGTTTTTTTTTTTTGGGCCTAAAACCAGGCTTTTTTAAAACAAGCAAATACCTACAAACAATGGAACTTACAAAGTTCAACCTTATTAGAAACACATGTGATGGGTGATCCACCGTTCCCTCCAGCGTTCCCAAATTATTGTTGGTTTAACAAGATGTTTTGGAAAACAAAATGAAAGCTTGAAACCCCAAAAAAAGGTCGTGGGCAGAATTTAGTGTGACAGGGATGCCAACTGCAGGGGTCAGAATGAGAGTCTGTTCAATTTACAAAACAAAATTGTAATTGCAACAGTCATAAGCTTTAAAATGTGTGTGATTGATGAAGCAAAAAATAAAACCATGTCCCTTTTTAAATACACAGGAAGAGCTCAGCCAAGAGGAGGAGGCTCCGGAATGTGGCAGGCAGGAGGAGGAAGGGGTGAGTGGCAGCCAGGAGAAGGCTGGGCCAAGTGGCAGTCAGCAGGTGCTCAGGCCCAGTGGCAGCACTGAATCACAGGTGCCTCCCCTCCAGATGCGACCAAAAAGACCAAAATGCATGTCACAGCTGGAGGAGGAGTCTCTGCAGGTCATTAGGTAGGCAGCTGCAATAATGAAAGCACCCCTTAACCCTGTATAGGGCTACAGCTGCTACCTCGCAGACCAGCTGCAAAGAATGGAGGAGGGACAATGGGCACTGGCAGAAGATTTATTTGCCACTGTGATTCAGAGGGGAAAAAGGGGCCTGCTGACTGAGACCACACACCTCAGTGACCTGGCCCAGCCTTCTCCTACTCCTCCTGCTGCCACATTCTCACCACCAGCACCTGCAAGGGGCCATGGAGGGAGCCGTGGAAGGAACGCTGCAGGAAAGTGTGGAAGGAAGGCTTCAAGGAAGACAAGAAAGTGATTCCCTGGCTTCAAGCTGATCTGCCAGAAAACGGAGGTTGTTGTTGTTGGAGTACCACAGCTTGGGGACATGAATGACATCTGCTGCTGCTCCTGCTTTCTGTGATTTGGGGACCAGATTGTGATCCCAATCTGAGGGACTCCTCATGTTATCGATTTTGTTGTCTATCATGGTGAAATCTGCCTTTGGGATCCAAAGTCTGCATATATTTGGCTGATTGCTCAATTGTTGCCCTTCATCTTTAATTTTTTGGTCCAGAATAAATGGAGATTTAATTTAAGTTAAATATTTCAGAAATACAATGTGTAATTAACAAAGCACACAACCTCCTTTAGGGGGGGGAGACAAAAAAAAAAAATTTTTGTTGTGATAACTTGATAAAAAAAAAAAAAACACCTAAAAAAAAAAAGGAAATGTGGAGTAAAGAAAATTATTAGGGAGATCTGGCTTTTTTTTTTTTTTTAAAAACATTTTTCATGAGATCACAAGCAAAAAGTACAAGAAGTCAGTATGTCAGAACTCTGTCTAAATACCAGCAGCAAAACAACGTCTTTATTCTAGCAATAGAACGGAAAAAAAAATGCGCTGCAATAAACGAGGCACTAATTTAAAAAATTTAGAATGTGCTATCTCCACAACGAACGCTAGTTTTACCAGAACGAGCGCTCCTGTCCCCTAATTTAGTCTGAGCATGCGTGGATTTTTAACTGATGGACGTGCCATCAGATAATTTTAAAACAAGTTCCTTGTTTTTTAACCGATGGTCCATCAGACCGTTTTCATCAGACAAACCGATCGTGTGTACGTGGCATTATTCACCTAATATATGATAAATTGTCCACTGTGTGTGTTGTACATGCTGACACAGGATCATACAATAAAGGCATGCTTATCTATGTGCCTATTGGGAAAAAAAAATGTTAGGCCATCTTTTTAAAAATGTATGTGACCAGCTTTACTCATCATTACCTCCATGTGCTCCTCCCTCATCCCTATCCATCATATCTCTGTCCACCTTCACATATTACACTGAGAATATTTATAGCCTAAGCTTTTTATAAACAAAATGCATGGAAAAATGTTTTATGTTTTTATAACAGAATAATGCATTTTATTGATCTGCAGAATCTGATGAAGACACATTGCTTATTTTTCTGCTCTCCACTGGATTGGCTCTTCCTCTGAGATCTCTAATTGTGCTGCTTAACATTTATTGATAACTCTGTTTCATGAATACAGATGCCACCGTTTATGGAAGTCGTTGACAGAGCAATCATATTGTGAGACACACCAGGCTTATGTAGTAACAGCTGTTGTAGCCATACATGCTGCTGACATCCACTGGGAAAGTGTGTTTGCTGCTATCTAGGGTACATAGTAAATGAAAGGTGCAATAAAACACAAGCTAACATTTAGAAATTCTCAACTCTCGCAACTTTATTGCAGATTGCAAGTACTTTGATCTCTGGCCAGTGCTTAAGTCTTAATTATCAGACTAATTGCACAGACCATTTCATTTTCTGTGGTAATCCTTTTGTGATTAGCTTCTGAGTTCAATAACGAACCTGTCCTTTAATTAAAAAGCTGGTAAGCTAGAGGTGGCTGTCCAGTATCTAGACTTTAAATTTGAACAAATGTAAAATTATTTTGTGTTTGCTTTCATTTCTTAAAATTTGTCTCTTCATGAATAAAATAAATAAATAAAGAAAAATACTTAAAGGTACACCAGTTAAAATTGCAAATTAAAATAAACTTGCATTCTGAATCTTGCTTTTTCTACTTGGCAATTCCTAGATGTAAAAAAAACATATACATCTTCTATGTTGTTACACTTCACATTTGTTTTTGGCTAATGACTAAGTAGGGAAGCCAAGGTATCCTTTAACCACTTAAGCCCCGGACCATATTACTGGTCAAAGACCAGGCCACTTTTTGCGATTCGGCACTGCGTCGCTCTAACTGACAATTGCGCGGTCTTGCGACGTGGCTCCCAAACATAATTGGCGTCCTTTTTTCCCACAAATAGAGCTTTCTTTTGGTGGTATTTGATCATCTCTGCGGTTTTTCGTTTTTGCGCTATAAACAAAAATAGAGTAACAATTTTGAAAAAAAATTATATTTTTTACTTTTTGCTATAATAACTATCCCCCAAAAAAGATATAAAAAATGTTTTTTCCTCAGTTTAGGCCGATACGTATTCTTCTACATATTTTTCGTAAAAAAAAATCGCAATAAGCGTTTATCGATTGGTTTGCGCAAAAGTTATAGCGTTTACAAAATAGGAGGTAGTTTTATGGCATTTTTATTAATATATTTTTTTTTTACTAGTAATGGTGGCGATCAGCGATTTTTATTGGTACTGCGACATTATAGCGAACACTTCAGACACTTTTGACACATTTTTGGGACCATTGGCATTTTTATAGCGATCAGTGCTATAAAAATGCATTGATTACTATAAAAATGCCACTGGCAGGGAAGGGGGTAACACTAGGGGGGCGAGGAAGAGGTTAAGTATGTTCCCAGGGTGTATTCTAACTGAAGGGGGGGTGGACTGACTAGGGGAAATGACTGATCGCTGTTCATACATTGTATGAACAGACAATCAGGCATTTCTCCCCCTGACAGGACCAGGAGCTGTATGTTTACACACACAGCTCCCGGTTCTCGCTCTGTAACGAGCGATCGCGGGTGCCTGGCGGTGATCTCGCCGGGACGGCGTCGGCATCAGGGGCGAGCGGGGGGCGCGCATGCTCCCCTATTGGCTGCTCAGCGAGATGAAGTAGATCTACGTGATCTCGCCGAGCAGAGCCGACCTGCCGCCGTATAACTGCGGCGGCTGGTCGGCAAGCGGTTAAAGTGGTTGTACACCCTGTACAACCACTTTCACTTACAGGTAAGCCTAGATTAAGGCTTACCTGTAGGTGCTGGAAATATCTCCCAAACCTACACGGTTTAAGAGATATTAACAATGTCCCCGAATGCTGTGCATGCACACTTTAGAAAGGGCAGGCTATGCTGTTTCAAGAGGGGGTAATGCCGTGACTAGCGGCTCCCGCATGCATGCCGGAGTCACAGAGCCGGAGTCCATGGCCCCGGAAGGAAGAGGGC
This sequence comes from Rana temporaria, assembly GCF_905171775.1. Classification (NCBI taxonomy): domain Eukaryota; kingdom Metazoa; phylum Chordata; class Amphibia; order Anura; family Ranidae; genus Rana; species Rana temporaria. Next base: position 162,747,056 of record NC_053494.1, on the reverse strand, counting down.
TGAAGATGGACACTTCCAGCCAGTGGGGACATCCAGGACATCGCAGGCTTCAGTTTCAGGTAAGTCACACATATTGGGCTACTATGCGATTCATAGTAGGCCATTATGCTTTACCTTTGCAGGGAAATAAAGAGGAAGTAAAACCCATCAGGGTTTATTTCCTCTTTAAACCAGTGTTTCTCGAGTTTTTTACAGTCAAGGCATCCTTTAGGCTGAGTTCACACTAGTGCAAATTGGATGCAGGTTTTCCAGCATCCAATTCGCATGGCAGGAGATTGTGACTGGCTCTCTATGGAGCAGGTTCACATATCTCTGGGGCGGCTGCAGAGCACATTGCACAGAGGCCCTCCGTTTCAGGGCTGAATGCAGGAAAGAATTTGACCCTGATTCATCCCTGAAACGGAGCCGCATGTGGCTTAGATGTGAACCCAGCCTTAACATTCTGCACAATCTTGAGGCAGCCCAATCTAAATTGTAAAAACGGAACACAACATAGAGAAGTGATGACTTCCTTTACTCTTACACCACTTATGGGAGTATGTATTTCAACTCTCCTGCAATTTTTTTTCAAAAGATCAAACTGCTAACTGGAATACCGCAATAATGGCCAACCAATCAGTTTTGGACTGAAAATGCTTTTTTTTTTAAAACGTGGCCAAACTGGAACAAACCTGCTGACATTGGAGAAAGAGTGAGGTCCTAGGAACACCTGCATCAAGATACCTTTTGTTTAAGGGTTTCCCCATTATGACATGCAGTTATTTTACTGTACTGAGTACTGCTTGATTGTTCTTTTGGAGGAAGTCTTGAGTATTGTTTTATGTTCGCAGCTAACTTTTAAGACCAATAAACAAGAGAAAGGAAAGATGGCTTCACATTCCATGAACTAATCTTCTGACTCCTCCCAACATCCCCTGCAAACATCTTCTTCCATAGCAAACTTAATAAATTTTAATGATATACAGGGGGCCACAATTTTTTTTATACCATAGTAAATACTGTTAATGATCACATTTTGCACTAGATAGTTGTTTGATGAGTACTATGTTTCCTCTTTGGACGAGTATGCATCATTTATGCTGGGCTAGTGGTCCTGATTGGAGATTCCACACCATTATAATTTCAATCTGTGTGGAAGTTGCGGTCAGTGACACATGGTGGCCAATACAAAGCTACCTTCACCCTGTTTAGGCCTGTGATCCCAGCACCTGGCTATCACGTACCTGTGGAGGCCAATGGAAAGAGGGCTTCCCTTGCGGTTAAGTTCCAGGCTCCCCCGAAGGTCGAACAGTAGGAGTGAGGCTCGAAGTAGCACTGGTCACCTGCTGAAATGCTTGCAGAGATGATCTGACTAGGATTCTTGTCAGAGGAACACCCGGGAGTACAGCTGATGCACTACAATGGTGTCTGCAGACAGGTGGCACCCGTGATGAGAAGCAGCAGGTCTTTGGTAGCACAGAGAACAGGAGAGAAGTCGGTTTCAAAGCCAATGTCATGTGCCCGGTGGGATTCAGAGCAAGCGTGGTCAGGTGGATAGCTGGGTTCATACACAGAAAAGAAGACCTGTTAAGCAACTTAGGGTCAGGTCAGGGGCCAGGCAGAAGACAGGTTCAGGACAAGCCGAGTCAGTAACAGGAAATCACAGGAGCAAGGGAATCACAAGAACAACGCACTGGAGGAGCTGAAGATCAACCAGCAATTGCAAAGACTGACTGGCTTACTTATATAGGCAGTTTGGCATTAAACTAGACTGGGGGCATGAGTAATTGTGCACCAGTGCACATGCGTGTTCCTGCACACATCCGTGCATCCTTTATGCACCAGTTCACATTCCTGCGGCCATGCAAGGTACTGGTAGAGATGCCAGGTCTTCAAGCACCTCTTTTGAGGATGGTGCCCTGACACAGGCAAAGGGAGTTTGCTAGCACCAACATCATTTGAAGGTCACTGATGTTATGTAACTGAATTCCCAGACAGGAATGAAAGTCAGTGTTGGAAGAAGTACCCCCACATTTTATTGTGCCCACCAATCAATGTGAGATAATGGTTCACTTTCTTTACCCCTCACCCTCAGAAGTCCATCCCTACCACAAATGGCTGATTGGTTGTGTTTGTTCCAAAGGCAAACCATACACAGATTTAGTTCTCAAAGTATATCAATGTGGTGTTAGCAAAGGGCAAATTGATAAACTTCCATGTGAATAAGATTATTAAACATGGCATAGTGCATGGGACAAAAATATGCCATGTAAAAACAAATATCTACCATAGGGTGGCATATACAACTAATACATGATTTGTAAATATCCCCATGATATCAGTTGAAAGACTACAGAGAAATTTGGATTAATATAAATTTAGTGAACTTTTTACGATTGCACAGTTGCTAAGTGTAACTCCATCCAGAAAAGCATGTCATATCAAAAGCAAGAGTCTATGGGGGAAGGGTATATACTATAGAAGGAGACGTTAATGTTTTAAGTTATGGATCAAAGTGAGTAAAAATACATTATTGGTGCTAATTTAAAGCGGAGTTCCGGCCACAATTTCACTTTTTAAATATAAATACTCCTGTAATACACAAGCTTAATGTATTCTAGTAAAGTTAGTCTGTAAACTAAGGTCCGTTTTGTTAGGTTGTTACAGCATTTAGACACTTTATAAAATAGAAATTGACTGGGGCCATCTTAAGTGTGTGCATCATGAAGCCAGCCTGTATGACTTCCTGGATTTCAGCCTTGCACATCTCGCACATGCTCAGTGCTGCACAAGCAGTGTCAGATCAGGTTTCAGCACCTGTGCTGTCCAAGTCACATGATTCTTTGAGACTGGGGAATGCACAGACTCCTGGAAAGTTACACCCACTACATTCCCAGGAGTCTGTGTGGTGTAGGTCAGGAAGCTTAAGCACCTAGGTGCAGGAAGTGGGAAGATTAACTATTCTGCCTAGCAACAACACTTTGAAGGCATCTAAAAAAAAAAAAAAATTACAATTACAATACGTCTGGCAAACAAAATTAATGAACTAGAGCAGGGGTGGCCCGGGGGCCACATGTGGCCCGTGGAGCCCTCTGATGTGGCCCGCGGCCTCCTTCTCTGGAATGGAGGGTTGGCAAGCCCGGATCGCAGGTTTGCCGACCCGCTATACCACATCATCAGTGTTGTGAATGAAGCTGGTGGTAGAGGAAGAAAGCAGCAGCAGAGCCCCATAAGCCGATGCTTCCTCTACAGTGCCACAGGTGGAGTCTATGGCAAAGTTCAGCTAACCCGCAGGATAGACACAGGTGCACTATGCTGCACCCAAAGTGTGGGTAACCAACAGCAGTGTGAAAGCAGTCTTAGGCCCTTTTCACACGATCGGCCCGACCAAATGGGACCCTTAATTCACCTATATAGAGAGACAGATGTCTGTTTACGCTCACCTACCTCCAATCTGAAAACCAGAAGAGAATTCATACCCTTTCATCTGGGTGGATAGGAGGGCCTATAGAGTAGCCGTGACCTAACATCCGCCCGCTCTTGTGGCTCCTTGTGGCCCTCGACTGGTTACCAAGTTGCTTAATTGGCCCTCCCTCTTCAAAAGGTTGGGCACCCCTGAACTAGAGCTTCTGTTGTTTGAGGAGAACTTTGAACTTGTGGGAATGTGGGAAACCTGGTTGGACAGCTCACATCAATGGTGTGCTACTGTTAAAGGTTATATTCTATTTTGGAGGGACAGACCTAGCAGAACAGGTGGAGGGGTATGCATGTATGTGAGGAGCAATCTGAAAGTGAACTTGAAAGATGATATTGCATACAAGAACAATAATGGTGCAGTGTCTCTATGGCTGGAGTTCCATTAAAAAAGCAACAAATAACAAATGAGTTGTGGCACCATATTATAGGCCCCATAACATAAAGGATGAGGAAGAGTCTCAGCTCCTTTCACAGACTGAAATGGCTGGGAAACAGGACAATGTAGATATTATAGGTGATTTTAATTATCTCGATATTGATTGGGCAATGGAACTGCTCACTTAACACAGACTTGTCATTTCTTAAACCTACAGTAGGACAATTTCATGGAACAGATGGTAAATGATCATGGGATAATCACATTTGTCATACGTTACAGGAAAGAGAGCCATGTTGGGATTTCCATTGGGATCAAATATTTGGAACAAAGAGCACACAAGGCAAGTGGGAATGTTTTAAAGATGAATTAAATAAGTGCACTAGTTATTGTATTCCACTGGGTAACAAAATTAAAACCTATGTGACTAAAGTCTAGTGTAAAAAACAACAAATATATTTAAATAAGAAAATACAAACCTTTAGAGCCGGTTCACACTGGGGCGACTCACGAGTCGCGTCCCATTCTATGCAATAGAACCGTTCTAATAGGAGCGACGCAAGTCGCTCCGACTTAGAAAAAGGTTCTTGACTTAGAGGGCGGCTCGGGGCGACCTGCATTGACTTCTATACAGAGGTCATTTTGCAGGTCGCCTCTGAAGTCGTCTTCAGGACGCCTTGCGGTGTCGCCCCCGAAGTCGTGTCGCCTAAGTGTGAACCGGCTCTTAAAAAGAACAAACTGGAAGGAACACCCTTGAAATTCCAGATTTACAAGGAATACAACAAGAAAAACAGATGGACACAGCAAGATGGTCACAAATGATAGGGAAATGTCAGCTGTATTAAAGTGGAGTTCCACCCACTTTTACAATTCTGTCTTAAAGGAAAGACAACCCCTCCACCACTCTTACTTTACTTTACTTACCCTTTATGAAGTACCTTGTATACTTCCCTCCCAGCCTTTCCATGGCCCAGTGTGTCACGCCCTCTTGTCCCCCACTGTCTTCTAGGACCTGTGTGTGTCCCAGAAGATGACAGGGCCATTCAGGAAGCGCCGCACGACTCAAGCATACGCAGTAGCCAGTTTCCCTTAGTTGGAATGGCAGGGCCTACACCCGATCCAATGGACGGATCAGCCACAGGGGGCCGATATCGTAGGCTCCCTGGACAGGTAAGTGTCCTTATTAAAAGTCAGTAGCTACCGTGTTTGTAAAAATGTTGGCTGGAACACTGCTTTAAATAATACAGATGAAAAAGACAGGTTTGATAGTCATAGAAGTGCTACTAATGACATTTCGCAAAGGGTACCTCAGTGGTTGACAGAAAACCAGGTACATAAGAGACTCCAGAAACTCAAATGTAACAAATTACCAGGTCCAGATGGTTTACACCTACAAGTTCTGAGGAAACTTAGCTCAGTTATAGCCAAGCCACACCTTACTGATTGATGTGGAGCAAATGTGGTAGCAATTTACAATAAAGCTTTGAGATGTATACCAAAAAACTACAGACAAGTCAGACTGTCATCAATAGTATGTAAGATATTTTAGGGAATAATAAAGGAGATTCAGAAATGTGCCTGTGGTTTTAGAGAGTAGTGATAAATGATGAATTTTCTAAAGTGTCTAAAGTTTTGAGTGGTATGTCCCAGGTTCTGTCTTGGGGCAAATGTTGTTTACTTTGTTTAATAATAATATTGGGGTTGAAAAAGGCAGTTTTAAACCCAAAATCAAAAATTAATTATATTGCAGCTTACCAATCATTAGATGTGGTGGCTGCATCAGTTTCATTTTCTTTGCTTTTTCCCTCTGTTTTGACCTGGTGATCAAAGGTGACTCCAGTAACTGTATTAAACTGCTTACTCCAAGGTCCCTGAAAAGGACAAGTGGTCACAATTTGATGTTAGAAGAAAGGAGGTTTAACTTTTGATTGTGAAAAAGGTTTTTTGCTGTGATGCCGCGTACACACGATCATTATTCGGCATGTAAAAAACGATGATATAAGTTGAGGAGTCCCAGGGGTTCCCCATAAACCCGGAGTCTCCAATGAAAAAACGATGTTTTAAAAAAATGTAATTTAAAATGATCGTGTGTGGGCTTCACATCATTTTTCGGGTTCTAAAAAACGAGAAAAAAAAATTTGAACATGCTGCATTGTTTAACAACGTTTTAAACAATGTTGTTTTTCGGGTTGTAAAAAATTATCGTGTGTGGGCTAAAACTAAGTGAAAAACCCGCTCATGCTCAGAAGCAAGTTCTGGTAAAACTACCGTTCATAATGGAGTAAGCACATTCATCACGCTGTAACAGACAAAAAAGCGCGGATCGTCTTTTACAAACACAAAATCAGCAAAAGCAGCCCCAAGGGTGGCGTCATCCGCATGGAACTTCCCCTTTATAGTGCCGTCGTATGTGTTGTTCTAGAGGCTGAAAAACATTGTTTTTTACATGCCGAAAATCGATCGTGTGTACGCGGCATGAGAGTTGTCGACAAAGGCAAAAAGCTTTTAGATATCTTTCTCAGAAAGGAGAAAATACAGAGCTATGGGAATTGTTAGAGAATAAATATCACACACACAGAGGTTAAACTGAATGTATTTTCTCAACCTTTTAAACTATGTCTTTCAAAAGGTGATCAGCATTTCTGATGTGACATAAAATTGCAAACTGTATTTCCTAAAATAAAAGCATTACAACCTTTACCACGTCTTTCTCATGTTCCTAAAATGCCAGTTATCGCTGGTTACAGAGACCAAACTGAGGTATACGTAAAGAGACATTGGTACTATGTTTTATGGGGGACAGGAGATTGCATGGTCTATATAATCACAATGTGCAATCACTGCAGCGATGACAGAGATATATTTTTTTGTCGTTCCTCCCACTGTGTGGTGTCAAAACCTGGAAGCGACAGGGATTTAGTAATTTCCGGTTTCGGTCTCATGTAAAGAAGCCATTACCGTCTTGTAAAAGCATCAGATCAAACCGATCTTGGTTTGATCTGATGCTATGGAGGGCAGAGGTGATATCTGGGGTCTAATAGACCCCAGACCTCTCCATAAGGAGGATCTATCACTGCCCATGCTATTAGAAGAGATGTTGTCCATCCCTTTTGATTGCAATAAGAGTGATAAAAAAAGAAGAAAAGTTACAGTGTAAAAAAAAAAAAAAAATTTTTTTAATTAAAAATGTTTTTTTGAATCGCTCCCATTTCTGTATGCTCACACATGCTTTGGTTCAGCGTGCATATGTAAATAGCGATTGCACGACACATGTGAGATATTACCGTGAATATCAGAGTAAGAGCAATAATTCTAGTGCCAGACCTCCTCCTGACTCTAAACTGGTAACTTGTAAAGGCCTTTAAAGTGTTGCCTATTAAGATTTTTAGGTACCAAGTAAGGCACCGTTCCATGGGTGTACACAATTTTAAAGCTTGACATGTTTGGTATCTAGTTACACGGTGTAACATCATCTTTTATATTTTACTAAACAACTGGGTATTATATTGCGTTTCTGTGCACTAAAATTCATAGTGTATTTTCAAGTGTATTTTTCCCAAAAATTTGCATTTTAAATAAAATAATGCAACCATTTTATTCTGTTGGTTTCGGGACTCTAAGATATTTTCTAGCAAAAAAAAAAAAAATATGTTTTTCACATGTAGGGGAGGAATGTCAGAATTGGCCCGAACTGGAAGTGGCTAGAGAGATGGCATGGTATACCTTGGAAGTCTACTGCTTAGCCCTAACAGCATGGGCAATAGAAGAGAACCACCAGATAAAGCCATAAATATGTTACCAACATCCCTATGTTCAATAAAGAAAAGGTAGTAACCCTCAAATACTATATGAGGACTTTAAAGGCAACTAATAATAATTAGCTTCCAGTTTATATAAAAGAATATAATTTTTTTACAACCATATGAAATGTAAAAACATCAATACAAATGATAAAAGCAAGATTTGACTGTTGTTACAAAGTATACATATGTTGGTGACACTATCTTCTCAATGTTTCCGATGCATTTCAGGAAGAGTTCAACCCTTTCTTTAGGGTAGTATAGGGAAAAGGTCACAGTTTTATTTCATTCAAGATGATCAACATATAATACAGCCATAAGTGGTATACAAGCATACAAGTATACAAGTTCACTTTTGCCACAGAATGGAGTTGTTGCAGAATGCCCCCAGACCTAGGGCACCAAGTAGTCCACACAGGGACCCCCACATCACACAGCGACAGCCAGCCAAGTTTTGAAAAAGGCCAGGGGATCTCATAGGTAGTATAATACAGGGATGGAGTGGTAGGTCCAGGTGAGCAGGGCCGAAAGTGCAGAACAGCATGGGCAGAAGTCATGCAGGGTCTTGAAGAAGAACCAGGTGCTGGAGACTGTATCATATTTGTATGCCATGGTGAAGAGGTGGAAGTTTGTTACATAGAGACTGCTTGATGGTGAACACAGTTAAGGAATACTGTATATTATAAGTGCTTAGTGGTAGGGTTGAGACAGCTTCTCAAGAGCAACCTGACGAAGAGGTCCTGCGCGGCCTTGAAACGTTGCAATCCTTGTGATGTTTTCACTGCATTAAACTTTTTGGACGTTTTGTACGATCCGCAGTGTGCTGGCGAATATGTTCGTATTACATCTTAGTCAGACTTCTGGGAAAATTGGTGAGTCAATCACACAAGCAGGAAAATATGTTTCTGGGGAGGGACAGTACACATTCTGCGTACAGGCATACCCCACTTTTACGTACACAACGGGACCAGAGCATTGATGTAAAACGAAAATGTACTTAAAGTGAAGCAATGCCTTTTTTCACTTCTAGGCTGTAGTGGGGGTGCCAGGGGCTTTAGTGGGGGCATCAGGGGAACACTCACATGTAAATAAGCTCATCTGATGCAAGGGGGGGCGCTCCAATCCATCCCCCGGACATCGCGCTGTGCACAAAGGACATTGCTATTGAGAGGCTGGATGGCATTCTGTGGCTGACTGGGAAGCCTGAGGGGATGTGATGTCACCGGAGGTGGGGAGGCAGCCAGGATACAGAAAGAGCACACTGGAACTGAGCAGGCTAAGTGCTCAGAACTTCAGTTCCGTCTAATGCGGGTGCACGGCGCGGGAATATTTGTACTTGTGAGACACTTTACGTACACTCGCGGGCATGTCCGTACTCGCGAGTGTACGTAAAGTGAGTGTCCGTAAAGCGGGGTATGCCTGTACAGAACAACTCAGGTAGCCATAAGGAAAGGTAATTTTTAATAACATTCAATTACAATATGATTAGTGTTGCAATTATATGCACTATATTATTTTTTCTTTATTTGCATTTTTTTCCCCCACGAAAGTGGAGTTACCCTTTAAGTTTTTGTTCGCAAACCCCAAGATGTAAAGCAGGAAATGCAGCATCGAAATCTGACAAATGTCCAGTAAAATAGACTCATAAAGCAAAACCAGCACCTACTGCCCTGCAGGTTAAAGAGCTTGCCAAGAAGCCAGATGCTGCAGTAAGAACTACTCTATATCTTCAGTATTTGGCATCTGGGTCTTGCAATGAACTTCCATCCCCAGTGTGTGGCCAGCGTGATTGCTGTGCTACTTTTCTAGTGGAATGGAAATGGGAAAAAAGAGCAAAAATTGATTTTGTTCTTTAAGCTTCACATAAAACAACTCTCCCCTGATAGACATTGCCATTGTAAAAGAATACACTGGATAAAATACATCTTTCAGTGAACTTAATGGCATATCCACGATTTCCATTGCAGATGTAGCCTAAGTATATTGTAAAGTATTGCTTATGTTTAATCTCCAAATTTTCCTGTTGTTTAAACAGGCTCTGGTGAGACACTGGCAGTCTGATTACTGAGCTCAGTCTCATAAAAGTCCCAGCAAATTCACATGAGCCTGGATAATGGACAATGGCCAGACAACATCATTATTTGTAAATGTCCAGAGGCCTTCGTAGGTGTAGCAGAGGTGTCTGTATGCTGCAGAACACATTTTACTAATTACTTTGGCTTTCATTTCCCTTCAAGAACAATGAACGGAATATGTGACAAATTGATTTTTGTTAACTTCTTAAATAGCTATTTTGATCAAAAAGCAGCCCCACACAAAATGGATTTAGCTTGTATCCAATGGCTTTATTGCACTGTTGGGCATAAGTACATATAGGAACTATTTGCATGTGTCTATTCCTTATTGTACAAATACATGCATCTTATATATTTCTTTGCAGAGGACAGTGAACAATTGACATCAGTCCCATACCCAAAGGAGCTTACAACTTACTTAGGTAGATTCAAAGAGATTGGACTAACTTTAGGGCGGCCTAGCCTAGCCTGTTTAGGCTACACCGCCGTAAATTAACTAGGCTAGTAGTGATTCTCAATCTACTTACCTGCTAATCTACGGCGGCGTAGCCTCAAACGAGCGGGCGTAAGGGCGCCTAATTCAAATTGGTTGGAGGGGGGCGTGTTGTATGGAAATGAGGCTTGACCTCACGTTTTTTGACGTTTTTTGCTACTGCGCATGCGTCGGGCGCCTACATTTCCCAGTGCGCATTGCGGCTAAGGACGCCGTACGGGCCTATTGATTTCGACGTGTACGTAAACGACGTAACTCCCGATTTGCGGACGACTTGCGCAAACGACGTAAAAAATTCGAACCTCGCGGCGGGAACGGCGGGCATATTTAACATTGGCTAGGCCACTAAAGCATTCCTCTAACTTTAGGCCGCCTAAGGCCTTACGGAAACGACGTTAATCGACTGTGGCGGGCTCGCGTACGTTCGGGAATCGTCGTAAAAGCTCATTTACATAATCTACGCCGGCCGCAATGGAAGCGACACCTAGCGGTCATCCAAAACATTGCAATCTAAGATAGGACTGCGCAAGCCGTCCTATCTTAGATATGTTTAAGTGTATCTCTGTTAGAGAATACACTTAAACATAGGTTGGTGCAGATTCAGAGTTAGGTCGGCTTATCTGTAGATAAGCCGGCCTAACTCTTTCTGAATCTACCTAACTGTGTCTAACATAGTCCAAGCAATGTGAATTGGAAGCTACATGGGCTACCAGTAGTCTTTGGATTGTTGAGGAAACCCATGCAAATAGTGCCCTTGATTGGGACCGAATCCAGTGCCCAAGCCAAAAGTGCAAACCATTTATTCTAAGAAGACATTTCTGAATATTTATATATTTAATAATATTATATTTATATATTATATTATCAGTTATAATCTATTATTATTTATATATACATTTTATAGGCATTTTCTAGATTAACCCATTCTATTTTTTGTTTTACAAACGTTCAGATATCAACCAATATTGATTATATGCCAGAAGAAAAACAGGAAAGTTACTTTACCGACTTTAAAACAATTTGATCAGCAAATTTTCATATTAAAGGGTCACTAAAGGCTTATGCCTTGTACACACGATCGGAAAGTTTAGAAATAGAACATGTTTTATTTTTTTCCGATGGAAATTCTGATCGTCTGTGTGGAACTCCGACAGACAAAAAAACACGCATGCTCAGAATCAAGTCGACGTATGCTCGGAAGCATTGAACTTAATTTTTCTCGGCTCGTCGTAGTGTTTTACGTCACCACGTTTTGGACGGTCGGAATTTGGTCTGACAGTGTGTATGCAAGACAGCTTGAACGGAATTCCGACGGAAAATTCCATCGGATTTTATCCCACTGGAAGTTCCGATCTTGTGTACAGGGCATTAATCTTTTTTATCTTTAACCACGTCAGCTCCGGAAGATTTTACCCGTCTACAAACTATGGTATATATACTGCAATTTTTATTTATTTATTTTCATTCTAGTAATGGCGGCAATGAGCAGTAATGGCGGCAGGGCTGTGATATTGTGGCAGGCATTCAGATACTTTTGACACTTTGTAGGAACCAGTGACACTAATACAGTGATCAGCGCTAAAATGATGCACTGTCACTGTACTAATGACACTGGCTGGGAAGGGGTTAAACACCTAAGGGCGATCAAGGGGTTAAATGTATGCCTAGCGTGTTAATGTGTGTGCTGTGTACTGTTTTTACTAAGCAATGTGCCAGTGTTTTTTCCCTGCAGAAAAAAAGGGCACATTGTTGCTGACAGAAGAGAGTCCTGTGTTTGTTTACAAGCTCAGGACACTCTTCGGTAATTACTGGTGCCAATCGTCAGGTGCCGGTGACCAATCAGCACCTGGCACCCACTGATTGGCTTGTGCTACAGCGAATTGCAGCACTTCCGGACCCCCCCCTACCCCAGGGTGTCCTTCATGATCTGGGTACATGATCCAGCGTAGAGCAGCTGCCTGTATGGTGGGTGGTCTGCACGCAGTTAAAATAACAAACATGTCATACTTACCTGCTCTGTGTAGTGGTTTTGCACAAAGCAGCCCTGATCCTCCTCTTCTTGGGTCCCCTGCCGAGTGCTCGGGAGAGAGCATACACAAGTTCCCCCATAGCAAGTGGCCTGCTATGGGGGTACTCATGCATGCTCATTCCCAAGCCCTGCTCTGTGTGTCCATTAGACATACAGAATGATGCTCGGCCCAGCCCCCACTCCCTTCTCACTGGCTGTGATTGACAGCAGTGAGAGCCAGGAGGAAGCATAGACCCAGGACAACAGCCTCTCTCATGCACATTGCTAGATCGAGATCAGGTAGGTATTAGGGGGGCTTGGAGCTGCATACTGAACCTTCATGTATAATATTACCTTCAGCCTTTACAACAACTTTAAAACTGAACTTAACGCAGATAATAAACATCAATGAATGCAGTTTGGTATTTGCAAAATAATTACATGTATCTTAAGCTAAGTTCACACTGTTGCAATCCGACCTTCAGTGCGATTTTGTAGTGCTACGTGAATGTGATTTGTATTTCCTATAGGGCCAAAATATCACTGGAATCGGAGTCGCATAGGAACTTTTAGAAAAAAACACTGTTTATGTATTTTTTGGTGTTTGAGTTCCGTTCACTTCCTGTCCTGTAGACAAAACAGGAAACAAAAGAAGTGAAGGGAATTCCCCTCTTACCCTACGTTCACATCTATGCGTTTAAACGGGCCGCGTTTGCGCAGGCACTGTAGCCTATTCATTTCAATTGGCTGCTGTGCCTGCTGTTCCCACCGAAAAAGGTGCATGCATTTTGACCATGCGATTGTCCTGCAGTTCCTGCACCCACACTGAGATTTTACATGTGTGGGGGTGTCATTCAGAATGAATGGCAGCCCTGCATATTTTCTCACAGCATTGCGGTTTCACTGTGGGCAGTTGTGGGTGCGCAGGCACACGCACAGGTGTGAACCTAGCCTGAGGCCCCGTACACACGTCCGAGGAACTCGACGTGCCAAACACATCGAGTTCCTCGGCGAGTTCAGTGTGGAAGCCGCCGAGGAGCTCGGCGGGCCGACTTTCCTCATTGAACAACGAGGAAAAAGAGAACATGTTCTCTTTTCGGCCCGACGAGTTCCTCGTCGGCTTCCTCGCTGAAAAGTGTACACACGACCGAGTTTCTCGGCAGAATCCAGCTCCGACCGAGTTTCTGGCTGAATTCTGCCGAGAAACTCGGTCGTGTGTACGGGGCCTTAGACTCTGTTCACACCTATGCAGGTGTGACGTTTGGCCCACATTTTGTGTTTTTTTGAGCAATTTCATGCATTACATTTAGAGCAGCCCATTTATTTAAATAGGTTGCTCTACAAAAAAAATTGCACAAAAAAAAGAAGAAAAAAGCATGACACCTTTTTAAAAAATTGCGCTGCATCAAAATGTCAATTTATTTCTATGCATTTTGGCGGATGCAAAGGTGCATTGGGGTGCTATTAAAGCAGGGTTCCACCAGTGTTTTTTTTTAAAGTCAGCAGCTACAAACACTGTAGCTGCTGACTTTTAATAAGGACACTTACCTGTCCTACCTGCCTGCGATGTTAGCTGCCCCGAGTCTGATCCCTCGATGCTAGCTAGCAGCCACCATCCTCAGTAAGGGAAACAGGCAGTGAAGCCGTGCGGCTTCACTGCACGTTTCCTACTGTGCATGCGCGAGCCGTCCGGCTCTTTGTAAATGGGCCGGCTGCTCTCTGGGATACACACAGTTCCCAGAAGGCAGCGCGCTCTATTCACAGGAAGACACCACAGGAGGACGGAGGAAGAAGATCCACCACAGACGATGAAGAGACAGATTAAGGACTTCCGCATAGCAACCGTTATTTCTGGTAAGTATATAAAAAAAATCTATATTTTTTTCTATTTTTTGGGGGATTTTTAAAAAACAAAACAGGGTGGAACTCCACTTTAACATCATCCTGAAAAATGATTCACATTTTGTGTGCTTTTGTGCACATTTCACAACGAACAAACGCTCAAATTACACTGTTGTCACCAGAATAGGGGTTTGCATTGAAAGATTTTCCCTCAACTCTTATTCTGGAGACAGCTCAAGAGTTTTTTATTCTATCACTTTCTGTCTCGGGGATAATGATCACCAAGACAGTTGGAGAGGGTGAATTTACACACTGGGAACACACAGGGCCGATGATAAAAATCCTGGGGCCCCTTACAACCTACCTGACGGAGGCCCCTTCAGTCCCACCCTGAACCCTGCCCTTGGCCCCTCCCCAGACCCGCCTTAAAACAAAAGCAGGCACAGGCTGGATGAAATACATGTATGGGATCCAGCCTGCCCATGCCACCCTGTTGCAGTAAATGTACTGAGGGTAGACAGAAAGCAAATAAAAGGGAAAAGGTTAGGGGTGGGCTCACATGACAGGACTGATCAGGTCCCTCTGTGCATTTTTCAGGCGGACCTGATCTGATCTTCCATTCACTACAATAGAGCGATGCATTTAAACAGAGTTTTTTTAATTTACACCCACCTACCTCCAATCTGATGAAAAATAGAAAGGGATCCGTTCCCCTTTGTCTAGCGGATCGGATTGGGGTACAGTTGGTTGTTTGTGTGCACACCCCATGATGTTAAGTGGGACGAAACGTGTTGGATAATGTTCGTGGCAATCACTCTATACTTTTTAGGAGACAAGCTTCTTTTATTTGATTTCTTGTACGTGTGAACACCTCTTTTTTTAATAAAAAAAAATATACAGTGTTACACTATGCAGATTTTATTTATTTTACATATTTGATGTCATGGAATAACTTCACACTTAAGATACACTTCAGTTAAGTTTCACCACAGAATTTATCGTTTGAGGAAGGATTATGTGTTCCTTATTAAAGTTTATCCTCCAACCACTGCCTCGTATGGACGTTTTCTATTGAGGTTTTTTCTCAATAAAGCCTGTTCGATCCACGTGCTATATAGTACGGGGGTCCACCTTGTCTGGTATGCAAGCCAATCTTACTTTTCTTTTGTGCGCACTTCATGATCAAGTATTCACCAGGATCACTTACATTTTTGATTCATCACTTATAGACTTCCTTTAGATCACTATTCTATATGATCTATTTAAGATGAACTAATATGTTATATTTGGTATATGATTTTTTTTTTTTTTTTTTAAATCACCTTGAAATTAATGTTCACATTCACTTATTTTTGAGCGCTACACTATTTGCTTTTATTTTGTATACACTTGTGTCTAGTGAAAGTGTTGGCAGCTCACTTATTTCACTGTGCACAATTTTCTTTAAATATTAGTGTGTTTGCACCAGCCATCCTTATAGCAGAATGAGCTGTGTCCGTGTCCGCTCTGCATGAGCTGAGTGGACACGGACCTGTCATCTGCCAATGCCACTCGATCAGTGGACAGATCCCCCACTGAACAAGTGGATTCCACTCCGTGTGAAAGAAACCTTGATAACAAACAGCAACACAACACACAGGCAGCAGTTAGCAAGTGCTCTATTATGGCTGGCTTTGTCACAGTGTGTCACAGGACATGGATGTAGTGGGGGTATAGTCTAGAAGGCCAGTTTGTTCATTTTTTTAATTCTGCACTGTGTCTGAGGCTGACCACCCCCCCCCTTCTGGGCTGAGGACGCCGGGCCCTGTACAACAGGTTGTACTGGTCTTTCAGTGGCCCTGGTGACACAGTGTAGAGAGCCCCGGCTGTGCTGCGATTTGCTGCAGCACCAACCAATCAGTGGCTGCCAATGATCAGCTCCGAACATTACTGAAGAGAGCCCTGTGTAGATAAACAAACAAACAAAGAAGAGATTCAGTTAAGTATCCAATTTGTCTGCCTCAATATCACAGTCCGACTATAAGTCACTGATCGCCGCCATTACTAGTAAACAATAAAAAAAAAACAAAAAAAAAAAAAATTACATAAATATATCCCATAGATTTTAGACGCTATAACTTTTGCGTAAACCAATCAATATACGCTTATTGGGATTTCTTTAACAAAAATATGTAGCAGAATACATATTGGCCTAAATTGATGAAGAAATTCGATTTTTTAAATTTTTTATTGGATATGTTTTATAGCCAAAAATACATTTTTTTTTTTAAATTGTCAGTCTTTTTAGTGCACAAAAGACAAAACAAAAATGCAGAGGTGTTCAAATACCATCAAAAGAAAGCTATATTTGTGGGAAAAGGACATAAATTGTATTCGGGTACAGCGTCGCACGGCCATGCAATTGTCAGTTAAAGTAACACAGTGCCGTATCGCAAAAAATGGCCCTGTCATGAAGGGGTTAAATCTTCCAGAGCTGAAGTGGTTTAAAGGACTTTTTAAACCTTTAAGGATACAATGTTAACCTCTTCTTCAAGTGTCTCTTCGTGTGCCCAGTGAAAATTATAACCCATGTTTGTTTTAAATAGCCTATACAATAAAAGATCTTGGTAATAACAAAATATGAAATATAAAGAAAAACTCAATTGTAAGCCTTTGATCAGAATTTCCAGGGACATATCTAATATTCAGGGACATCTGGCAACCACATATGAGTCTATGGCCTTAAGCTGATGATTCACTATTGTAGCCGCCTGGTAGATCTAATGGCCACAAGGGGGACACATTTCATTTCTCTCAATAGAAGTCATCAGAAAAAATAAATGAAGAGTTTGTCAGCTTTCCAGTGTTCATATATTTGTTTCCGAATATTGCAGCTTTTTTCAGATGACATTACATAGAATAAGAAAATGTAATAGCTGTTCTATCATTGGCTTTAGATACTTTTCAGCATCTTGTGGATACAATGCCGAAAGGTCACTATTAGTGAGAAGTTAGAGCAGTGCTGGGACATTTAGATGTAATATATAATTGTTGTTTTATTTTTACCTGGCCTTTGGAATTGGAGGAAGCTAGAATCTTAAAACAATTTGGTTTTGCTGGAATTTTTCCCCATTGCCTTGTCAAATTTTATGGCTTGTTCTTTGCTAATAAATGGGCTTGCTTTCACTGTTATAATAAGGGCAATGTTTCAGCCATTGACAACATCTGCCTCATTGACTCTTGTGATATAGCTTTTGCACCATTAGGTATTAGCATGTTTGGGTTTGAATGCTCTTATCAATGTGGTCTATATTTCTGGTTGTTCCAAAGCTGTGGTCGTTGTTCAGTTTCAGTGGGACAAGTTTTAAAAGTTGGCACCTAGTATGTGTATCTGAGCATGTGAGATAAGGGCCTTAAATTGTAAACTCCTTGAGGGTAGGGATTGATGTGAATGTAAATATGTAAAGTGCTGCGAGTTTTGTTGGTGCTTTATAAGTACCTTTAATAAATAAAGAGTATATTGACCTGGTTGGTGTTTGCCTGTTGGTGGAGGACAAGATGACATAATTGCTCTACTTTTCTGAGTGTTATTTTAAATAAGCGGTTCCCATATCTTTATGGTACTGGAAATAGTCTGGGTCGGCTTTTCTTTTTAAGCTACTCGATTCTCCAAATTTGACTAAATTATTTGTGGTCTAACAGGCCTTCAAAGGCTTTTCCGTGTCTGTGAACAGCAATTTTCAAGTCTGAAAGGTGAAAAACCTTCACCTTAATGCATTATATTCTATACATTCATACTCTGGTCTTGCCGCACCTAAGGTATGCTGTCCAGTTCTGGGCACCAGTCCTCAGGAAGGATGTACTGGAAATGGAGCGAGTACAAAGAAGGGTGACAATGCCAATAAAGGGTCTGGAGGATATTAGTTATGAGGAAAGGTTGCAAGCACTGAACTTCTTCTCTCTGGAGAAGAGACACTTCAGAGGGGAGATGATTTAAATTTACAAATGCTGTACTGGTGACCCCACAATAGGGATACAACTTTTTTGCGGAAGGGAGTTTAACAAGACACGTGGCCACTCATTAAAATTAGAGGAAAAGAGGTTTAACCTTAAACTAAGTAGAGGGTTCTTTACTGTAAGAGTGGCAAGGATATTAAATTCCCTTCCACAGGCGGTTGTATCAGCTGGGAGCATCGATAGTTTCAAAAAACTATTAGGCCCCGTACACACGATAGAATCCATCCGCTGAAAAATCCCATCAAATGGGTTTCAGCGGATAGATCCTATGGTGTGTACACTCCAGCGGATCTGTTTCCGCGGATATTTATCCCCTGGGATGGATTCCAGCAGATCGAATATTTGCTGACATGCCAAGCAAATCCATCTGCTGGAATCCATCCCAACGGATGGATCCGCTGGTCTGTATAGACTCACCGGATCCATCCGTCCGAAGGGATCCCCCGCATGCGTCGTAATGATTCGACGCATGCGTGGAATTCCTTATATGACAGCGTCGCGCACGTCGCCGCGTCATAATCGCGGCGACGGCGCGACACGTCATCGCCAGAGGATTTCGGCGCGAATTTCAATGCGATGGTGAGTACACTCCATCGCATTAAAATCTGCTGAAATCCTCGAGAGGATTTATCCGCGGAAACGGTCCGCTGGACCGTATCCGCGGATAAATCCTCCCGTGTGTATGGGGCCTTAGATAAGCACCTGAACGACCACAACATACAGGGATATACAATGTAATACTGACATATAATCACACACATAGGTTGGACTTGATGGACTTGTGTCTTTTCTCAACCTCACCTGTAACTATGTAACCTTCTGTAGTGCAGCACAACCACAGAGCCCCCCTTTTACTTACCTGAACCCAATCTTTCCATCAACGGGAACGAGCACAGCAGCTCTAGCCACTGTCTTGGGTCCTCATTGCATAGATTGATAGCAGCAGGAGCCATTGGCGCCCGCTGCCGTCAATCAAATCCAATGACGTGGAAGCCGAGGGGCAGGACCAAGTCCTGCTGTCTGTTTCAATGGATGCAGCAGCAGGACTTGTAAGTGCGCCTGCACGAGTTCCCCCAGGGAAAGCGCTTCTCCGTCGGGGCACTGGAGAAGAGGAGGGGCCAGGAGCACCGCAGGGGGACCCCAGAAGAGGAGGATCAGGGACACTCTGTGCAAAACCCTTGCACAGAGGAGGTAAGTATGACATGTTTGTTATTAAAAAAAAACTAAAAACTAACCTTTACAACCACTTGAAGTTAGAAGATGATTTACCATGTACCGCTGCACCAGTGCTCCAGTTTTAGTAAATCTCCCCCAGTTAGTCAGGTTGAAAAAAGACACTAGCTCATCTAGTACAACTAATTAAAAAGAAAAACACACAAATAGAAAACCTCCGTATACACTATCCTAAACCCTAAGTTGATCCAGAGGAACACAACCCCCCCTCAATAAAGCACAGTTAAATCGGCTCCATTGGGGGGGGGATTCTCTTTGATCTCCCAGAAGGTAATGCGATATTCCCTGGATCAACCCCTGGCGTTATTGGCTATAAAAATGTATATCCAGTAATATGTTGTGTATTTATGCATAAGGAATGCGTCCAGATCTTTTTTTTTTTAAACAATCTATTGAGCTGGCAGAATCTT
This sequence comes from Rana temporaria, assembly GCF_905171775.1. Taxonomy (NCBI): domain Eukaryota; kingdom Metazoa; phylum Chordata; class Amphibia; order Anura; family Ranidae; genus Rana; species Rana temporaria. The sequence goes on along the minus strand of NC_053494.1, from coordinate 162,727,367 downwards.
GTCTTTTGGGAATCTATTCCACATGTGTACAACTCTTACTGTGAAGAAGATTTTCCATATGAGAAGGTTAAATCTTTTTTCCTTCAGATGTAAAGAGTGCTCCCTTGTCTTCTCACCCCTGTAATGACCTGAAAGTGAATAACTCTACAATAAGTTTGTTTATAAAGTATATGGATCACTTTTGTATTCATACATGTTGAGCATATCCACCCTTAAAGCGGTTGTAAACCGCATAAACTTTTTTTTTTTAAAACCTGCAAGGCAAAAGGCATAATCGGCTAGTATGCACCGCATACTAGCCGATTATGAAATACTTACCTCGGAACGAGGTGACCACCACTTACCTGGTCCACGCCAAGCAGGATGTCATCTTGCTCCGGCGTGTCTTCCGGGTATCGCCGCTCCAGCGCTGTGATTGGCTGGAGCGGCGACGACGTCACTCCCGCGCGTGCGCGCGGGAGATTTAAAATCGGCAGTGTCCGGCGGACGCCGGTCCTTTCGCCGTGGATTTCCCCCTGCGTATGCGCCGCCCGCATTGCGAGGGGAATATCTCCTAAACCGTGCAGGTTTAGGAGATATTCTCCTTACCAACAGGTAAGCCTTGTTATAGGCTTACCTGTAGGTAAAAGTCAAAATAGTGGGTTTACAACCACTTTAATTGCATCTTCTCAAGAGAGAATCGGGGTAAATCGAATACTGTGGAGCTGGGTGATTGCTTAGATTCATTGCTATGATTGGCTTGACAGACCAACAAATATCTTGGTCTTACATGTAGGCAGCAATGATTTGGGTGCCTGATCTATGCAGGAGCGTATTAGGGATATTACATTTGATGTGGTTTGGATGTTTTCTTCTTTCCCAATAACTATTATTGTCTTACATTGTTGCCCCGGAGCTTCTGGCATGTGGCTCGCTCAGTTGAACCATTGAATAAGGATTGCATTAAGATTTATCAGCAGGTGGGGACATTTTATTGTGTTTAATGGTGGTATTGTAATGTGCCATATATAGTTGTATCTTAGGGGAGTTCACTTTAAATTTGTTGGAACTGATATGTGGTCCTTAGGAATTTAAGGATGTGATACAAGAGCCTTGGAAATTTAGCAGTGCACACAAGCATAAGGTTTTATGCTTGAGGTACTGTGGTGGTTTTGTGGGTCTTTAAAAGCGATCATTTGTTTAAAAGTGGGTAAGGACCTATCTGAGGTATGGAGTCCTAATTCAGTGTCATCTAGTTGTTGTGACCCAGGATTATTGTGTAAATGGGTACTCTGCAGCAGATTTCTGGTATCACCCCCAAAGTAGTGTAGTTCAGCTGGGTGGCTAGCAAGTAACAGATTTTGAACAGCAGATACAATGTTCTAGTTGAATGTTTAGCTTTCTGGTGCCTTCGAAGACCATCAACCTAATTTTTATTGTTTGTTGTTTACTGTGATTTTGTAATATAAGGCTTCTGTGACCATTAGACATCATTCACATATGGTCTAAGTTTGTTCCTAGGATTACAAGTGGTAAGGGTGGATTTTGGCCTGAGATAATAGTGATGGGTTCCCTCTGAAATACCCAAGACATGTCACAGAGACAGAACAAGAAGTCAAAGGAAATCTCTCTAATAAAAGGGAATCCCCTCCTTATACATCTGAAACTGATACAAGTATCCCCATTGGAAGATTTCCTCTTAGCTCCTTTTTGGGTGACAACTTTAAAACTATGGCTTTCACAAAACGCCCTCTACTGGAAACAAAGGTCACCACAATAGTCACAATAACAAATATTATATGATTATTCCACATGGGGAAGGATTAAAAACATGACAAAGGTTCTAATTCTTCCACAGTCAAATCAAAGCTAACAAAATTAGCATGTAAACTAGACTTTAATTTAAAGCGAAGCGCTACCTAAAAGGTGAAGCTCTGTTTGTCTGCCTCCTCTCCCCCCCTCCACTGCCACATTTGGGGGGAGCAGGTACTTGATTTTTACAGGTACCCCCCTCCTTTGCACGCAGCCTTTCTGGGACACTTCACATGTCCCAGAAGACTTCGCCCTATTCACAAAGCACAGCGTGCTTCACGGATGCACAGTAGGAAGTTGGGTGTGAAGCCGCAAAGGCTTCACTGCCGGTTTCCCTTAGTCAGGATGGCGGTGCCAGCACGCGATAGCTGATTAAAGAATCGGCTCAGGTGAGGACACTGCTGAATGCCTGGACAGGTAAGTGCCCTAACATTAAAAGTCAACAACTACAGTATTTGTAGCTGCTGACTTAATTTTTTTTGGGGGGGGGGGGGGCCTGGAGCTCCTCTTTAATATTTTATAACTTAAAGGGGTCTATTTATAAAGCAAAAGAATTTGACATTCACTAGTCAATGCGAGTGATTCTTCCATGTGTGTATGTGGGTGTGTATGATAAATGGCAGTGGTTGATACAGCACCAGTGAATATTTTATAAAAGTCACATTCACTGCTTTCTTACTATGTCCCTGAAAACCCCTTACGTAAACGGCGTATCTTTACTGCGACGGCCAGGCGTACGTTCGTGAATCGGCGTATCTAGCTGATTTACATATTCTAGGCGTAAATCAGCGTACACGCCCCTAGCGGCCAGCGTAAATATGCAGTTAAGATACGACGGCGTAGGAGACTTACGCCGGTCATATCTTAGCAACATTTAAGCGTATCTCAGTTTGAGCATACGCTTAAAGTTGCGATGGCGGGGATTCGGACTTACGACGGCGTATCTACAGATACTCCCGTCGTAAGTCTTTCTGAATCTGGCCCAATATTTTTAAATTTTTGCTATAATAAATATCCCAATGGTTTTAAAAAAACAATAAAAAATGTCCTCAGTTTAGGCCGATATGTATTCTTCTACATATTTTTGGTAAAAAATAAAATTGCAAAAAGCGTATATTGATTGGTTTGCGCAAAGAACTTACGTCGGCGTATCTATTGATACGCCGCATAAGTTCTACGATGCGCCGTCGTATCTTTGTTTTGTATCCACAAAACAAGATACGACTGAATGTGGGCTAGATCCGACTGACGTACGTCTTAGTCTGCCGTCGGATCTTAGGTGCATTTTTACGCATTTCCGCGTAGAGTATGCAAATTAGCTAGATACGCCGATTCTCAAACGTACGTCCGCCCAGCGCATTTTTTTACTTAGTTTACGTAAGGCTTTTTTCGGCGTAACGTTACCCCTGCCTCTATGAGGTGTACGCAATGTTAGGTATGGACGTCGGGACAGCGTCGAATTTTCCATCGTTTGCGTAAATCGTTCGAATAGGGCGTTCGTAAAAAGCGGCAATTACGTGGGGTCATACCAGATTACCATACAACACGCCCACTCCAAGCCTACTTTGAATTACGCGGGCTTACCCTGGCCGATTTACGTTACGCCGGCGCACATATGGGAGCAAGTGCTTTGTGGATACCCTACGAGACATTCTGAGTTACGCTACGCCCGCCTAAATATACGCCCGTTTTTGTGGATCTGGCCCATAGTGTCTACAAAATAGGGGATAGATTTATGTCATTTTATTATATATTTTTTTACTACTAATGGTGGCGATCTGAAAATTATATCATGACTTTGACATTGCGGCGGACTTATCGGACACTTTTGACACTATTTTGGGACCATTCACACAGCGATCAGTGCTATAAAAATGCATTGATTACTGTATGAATGTGACTGATAGGGAAGGGGTTAACACTAGGGGGTGATCAAGGGTTAATTGTATGTCCTAGGGAGTGATTCTAACTGTGGGGGGATGAAACTGATGAGAGGAGGAGACCGATCGTTGTTCTTATATACAAGGAACATACGATCAGTTCTCCTTTCCCCTGACAGGACGTAGATCTGTGTGTTTACTAGTGTTGAGCGGAATACGCCATATTCGATTTTGCGATATATATCACAAATATATAGACGAATATTCGTGAAATATTCGTTAAAATCGAATATTCGTGATATTTTATCCAAAAATTTTTTTTGAGAAATTTCGCTAATGCGAATGCGAAATTGATTGCGAAATTCTCGTCCGCGCATGCGCGCTAAGAACACGCGAGATCGGAGATCATTTCCTGGATCTTTGCCAGTCGGTTTTCGGATCGCTATTTTGTGCTGCCCAGCGAAGCGAAGATGGTGGGGAGTAACTTTTCATCCAGTGAGGAAAAACTGCTGATTAGTGTAAGTAATTTCACCACTGTTATTTCATTATCTTTAACTGCATTTTAGACCAGTTTAAAAGTTAGGATATAAGATCAGATATTAGTATTTCCCAAACAGTGTGTCTCCAGCTGTTGCAAAACTACAACTCCCAGCATGCCTGGACAGCTTGCTGATGTGGGGGGGGTAAACATTATTGGGGGGGGGAATGTGAGAAAGGAGTGTTTTTTGTTTTTTTAGCAAGACAGGCACGCAGACAAAGACGCAGACAAAGACGCAGACAAAGACGTAGACAGCTACTAAACTAGAATAAAACTACTACACCTAAAACTTTTTTTTTTTTTTTACACGGACAAAGACGTAGACTACGACACGGACAGCTACTAAACAGGAACTAAGGGGCAAATCCACAAAGCAGATGCGCCGACTTAACTCGAGATTTCTAATTTTACTCCGCGCGTATCTTTGCGCCCGATCCTCAAAACGAAAAATCCGGTTTTTCCGTCCTACTTAAAATAATTACTCTGGCGCATCCTCTGACGCAAATTACGCTAGTCACGCCGCTTTATTTGATAGGCAAAGATGCAAATGAGGGAGATAGGGCGATCCTTAAAATTAAGTGTGTGCGCCGTAGATTACGCCCTGTGCGCCGTAGATAACGCCCTGTGCGCACCTGTTAGTTTTCTGGAGCAAAATTAGACTTTATAAAAGCAGCCCTAATTTTACACCAGCCCTGTAAAGGTCTGCTGAAGCAACACCATTTAGGAAGAGCTGCCAACACTTCTTTGCTTGACTTCATTGTGACTGCCAAAATGCCTGGGCCATCAATGATTATAACGGCACTCGCAACTTTACAGGCGCAGAGAAGGAGGAGGGCACAGAGGAGGAGGAGGAGGGCACAGGAGAGGATATACCGCCCACGCCAAGATCTCTTTGGCATGACTGCGTCTGAGGTCATTGGCAACTTCAGATTTAACCAGGAAGCCATCCTGGACTTAACCAGGATCCTGCAGGATGATCTGAACACCCCAGCCCAACGATCCCATGCCCTGCCAGCTCACATTAAAGTTATGGCCACCCTGCATTTTCTGGCCACTGGGTCTTTTCAGAGAACATGTGGAGGTCTGGCTGGGATGGTACAGTCCTCGATGAGCAGGTGTGTGCACCAGGTTGTCCCTGCAATACTGAGACGCATGGGCAGTCAATTTGAAAAGCCCACCCAGGAGGACCAGCGAATGAAGAGCATGGCTGATTTCTATCAGATTGCACGATTCCCACGGACCATCGGGGCCATTGACTGTACCCATGTGGCACTACAGCCCCCCCATGATACAGAGCACCTGTTCAGGAATCGCAAAAACTGGCATTCCATCAATGTCCAGGTAATCGTGGATGCCCATGGCCTCATCTGGCATGTGTGTGCCAAATTTCCAGGTTCGTGCCATGACAGCTACATCTTTAGGCAGACCAACATAGCACGTGAATTGGAGCAGAACGTGTATGGAGACAGCTGGCTGGTTGGTGAGTGACATGTGTGTCAGGTATGACTGTCCCCCCCATGATGCAGACATCACATGGGGCACATGCATGACTAATATCCTCCTGTCTTTTCCCTTCCAGGTGACTCTGGATATGCCCTGGGCCCTCACATGATGACCCCATTCAGGAACCCCCAAACCCCAGGAGAGCAACGCTACAACGAGGCTCATATACGTACCCGGGCAGTAGTGGAGCGTACATTTGGCCTGCTGAAGTCCCGCTTCAGATGCCTGGACAAGACTGGGGGTACACTGCTGTATTCCCCAGACTTTGTGTGCCAAATAATAGGGGCTTGTTGCATTCTTCATAACTTTGCAATGAGAAGGGGACTGGAGATTAACTTACGTGCTGACCTGACCCCCCACCCAGGCAATCCCCCCCTAGCCCACTCTACCCGGTCTACTGAGGGCACAGTAGCCAGGAGACGCCTCGCAGAAGGCATCTTTTCTCAGTAAATGGCCAGAAATCATGTCACAATGATATTATTTGTTTTCACTGCAAACGCACATGAATTATGTGACAATGTTATTATTTGTTTTCACTGCAAACGCACATGAATTATGTGACAATGTTATTATTTGTTTTCACTGCAAACGCACATGAATTATGTGACAATGAGAATGTTGCTTTGCACAGTAAACGCACATGTTTAATGACACATTGAGAATGTTGTTGTCTCTGGAAACGCACATGATTTATGTCACAATGAGAATGCATGAATGCACACCACTGTGGTCCCTAGCACAAACACATCACATGCACATCGAATTGGATTAGATCCAAGTACCCCCCCCCCCCCCTTTGGTACTTGGGAGCAGTAACGCCCCGCCACGGCTCCAATTATGTCACTGTGCATTCATACACCATTCAGGAACCTAGGATGACTTCTCCCTGGTCCTGGGGATCCCTTCTCCACCAAAACTGAGAGTGACACCCTTATTTTGTCAGGAATGCCACCCCCCCACATTCACACATCATTCACACACATAAACCAAATCATAAGTACAGTATAATAACCAAAATTTTTAAAGCAAAAAAAAAAAAGTACCCCTGGTATTTAAGTCCGGCGGCGAGTGCTCCGTCTAGGCTGCCCACGGGCAGGGGCACGGGCACGGCCACGGGCACGGCCACGGGCACCTGGAGGATCTTCACGGGGGGGGGGTGAGCAGGGGAGGGAGTATCTTCATTGGGGGGGGAGCAGGGGAGGGAGGAGCCTCCCCTGGTGTCTGACCTCCGGCTGGCCTGCCCTCCAAGGCCACTGCTATCCTGGTCAGGCAGTCAGTGATGGCAGCCGTATTGGCCTGGCCAGCCCGTGTGTTCTCCTGCACAGCCCGGGTGTTGTCCTGCACAGCCCGGGTGAGGGCAGTCACCTCCTGGCCCACGCCTGTTGTGGCGGTATGCAGGGACCACAAACAGGTGATGACACCCAATGAATTGGTGGCCACATCACTGAGTGACTCCCTCATTACATCCAGGCTGTGCTCCATCTTGGCCATAGTTTTTTTGATGTCACCCAGACTGCGGGTCTGCTTGGCATTGTCCCTCAGCAGACTGCCTGGCATATGCTCAGACCCCACCCTGGTGTCCTGGGTCGCCATCCTGCCTGCCCCTGAGGCTTGTGGCCAGGTAGGAGGGGATAGAGTGACCCTTGTGGGTTGCGGCATGTTGTGGGAGGAGTGGGAGGGGCTACCCCTGATGGTGGCCTGACTGGTGCCAGCCTCTGGGGGATCCTCTGGGGTAGCCTCTGGGGTAGCCTCAAGGGGAGCCTCTGGGGTAGCCTCAAGGGGAGCCTCTGGGGTAGCCTCAAGGGGAGCCTCAAGGCTAGCCTCAAGGGTATCGTCAAAGGTCATCAGATCTGTGGCAATAATGATTTCCCGGCCAATCTGGAGATCTTCTTCCTCCTCCCCCTCATCCTCCTCCCCCTCATCCTCCTCCCCCTCAGCCTCCTCATGAGGGGAGGTTTGGCCACTCCCCTCCCCTGGGAACTCCTCAGCAGCCTCCTGTCTTTGGGGTGGTGCAGCAGCCTGGCGTGATGGCCCAGCAATCTCCTGGTCATCTGTGGAAGACACCAAACAATCACAGGTTTGAGGATCCACACACTTGGCACATGTTCCCTTCCCCCACCCACACATGCTAATCACCAAATAAAAAAAAAAAAACCTTACCTGGCCTCACAGGAACATCAGACTGATAACCAGGCAGGCCCACCACCTGCTCTGGCTCGAAACACCGGGCCACTGCCCATTCCTCCTCAGTCAGCCGGATGGGGCATGGTCCCCCTCCTCCAGTGCCCCTCCTATGCGCAGTGAGCTTGGCCACCTTATTGCGGACCACGCTCCTCAGATCATTGATCTTTTTCTTAATGCCAGCGGGGGTCCTCGTCTCCCCTCCCCCCGCCGCATTTATGTGATCTGTTATTTTGGCATAGATCCTCTTCCTTTGGGCCGGGGAGGTGTTCCGGCTATCAGGCCCATGTAGATATCTTCCATATTGGATGATATACCTGGCTAGGATTTGCTTTTCAACATGTGAAAAATTCAGCTTCCTGCGTTTGGGGGCCATCACAGACACCACCCAGCAACAAGAAGCCAAACAGGACAAACACACAAAAATACACACACAAGCAGACAGCTACTACAAAGTCAAATACAAACACACAAAAATACACACCAAACAAATACACAAAAATACACACAGACGCAGACAGCTACTACAAAGTCAAATACAAACACACAAAAACCAAACACAAAATCCAAGCAGAAAAAAAACAAACAAAAAAATTAGCAGAAACAATCAAACAAAAATTACACTTATCCCAAACAAACAACAACTACTATCTACTACTCCTCCAACACTTCTCTATCAAACACAACTTACCAACAAACACTGACAAACTAAGAGCAGAAGCAAATTGCTCATGGAAGGGAACACAGGGAAATACTTTTGCAAATGAAGTGTGTTTGACTGGAGCTAGTTAAGCACAGTGCGATCCTCAAACTAAGTACACTTGGCCTTTTACCTATCTCACTGATTGCGCCAAGCAAAGTTCTGCACATGCGCAGTGAGCAGCAGATTCGTGCGCGCATGTGCAGTACGGCCGGACCTTCATTTGCATGGGGTCACGGCTCATTACAATGAAGCACACCCACTTCCTTCCCACTTGCCATAACCCCGCCTTACGCCTCCGAATTTACGTTACGGCAGGCGCACTTTTGTGCGCAAATGCGCTGTGGATACGGCAATTACGACACCAACTTAGGGCGCCGTAACTTAAATGACATAAGTTAGAAAATACTTATTTTGCGCCGCTGGCTGTGGATTTGGCCCTAAAATACTACAGCTAAAACTTTTTTTTTTTTTTTTTAGACTGAAGGACGCAGACAAGGACGAGGACTACAAATACTAAACTAATATGCACTAAACACTAACTCTACTTACACAAACTTATATGACTAAACTAAAGCTAATTTTTTTTTTTTTTATACACAAAACACAGAGACTAAACACACACTAAACTAAGCTACCTTAAAGAAATGTACACTTACACTAACTACACAGAAATCTATCTAACACTAAGCTACACTAACCTGGACATAAGATACGCCGGCGTACTCTCTCTGTGGATCTGCCCCAAAATATTTAAAGAGCACCTTGAGAATTCTTTGAGAATTGCTACTACATCCATCGAACCAGATATTGATGAGATAACATAGATGTCATTTTAATATCTCTGTCCAAATACTCAATATACTCTGGTCCAACCATTCCCCAGTAAAATTTAATCTTTCAAATTTATAGACAAAGGGCCAGATCCACAGAAGAATTACTATTGATACGCCGCGTAATTTCAAATTTCCCGCGTCGTATCTTTGTTTTGTATCTACAAAACAAGATACGACTGCATCTGGGCTCGATCCGACAGGCGTACGTCTTAGTACGCCGTCGGATCGTAGGTGCATTTTTCTGCCGGCCGCTAGGTGGCGTTTCCGTCGAATTCCTCGTCGAGTATGCAAATTAGCTAGATACGGCGATCCACGAACGTACGTCCGGCCGGCGCTTTTTTTTACGTCGTTTGCGTTCGGCTTTTTCCGGCTTATAGTTATAGCTGCTATAATGAGGCGTACTCAATGTTAAGTATGGCCGTCGTTCCCACGTCCAATTTTAAATTTTTTACGTCGTTTGCGTAAGTCGTTCGCGAATAGGGATTTGCGTAGAATGACGTCACCGTCGTAAGCATTGGCTTGTTCCGTTTTAATTTCGAGCATGCGCACTGGGATACCCCCACGGACGGCGCATGCGCAGTTAAAAAAATGGCATTTACGTTGGGTCACAACGTATTTACATAAAACACGCTCCCATCACAACGATTTGAATTGCGCGCCCTTACGCGGCCAAAGATACACTACGCCGCCGTAACTTACGGCGCGGATTCTTTGAGGATTCGAAAAAAAAGTAAGTTACGGCGGCATAGTGTATCTTAGATACGCTACGCCCGGCGGTAATATGCGCCGCTGTATGTGGATCTGCCCCAAAATCTCCATCTTGCACATCTTAAATGCATCTATACTCAATGATCCAACTGTATAATGGTAAATCGAGTCAGAATTGCGCAACTTTTTCGTCTCCTATCATTAATTGGGTGGCCCATAAAGCCACCATTCAGGGTAAGTTGATTCAGGTCCCAGCCAGAATAAAGTGTAATCTTGAAAATACTATTAAACAACAAGAAACAGATCTGATTAATCTTCAAACAGAACAATGTATGAAACCTTTAGTTGATATTTGATATAAAATGTATATGGCATGCACTGCTTTAACTTTTGGTCTTACCACTCAGGAAAATGCCCACAATGGTCTAAACATAGATCGTTTACAATTTCTGACAAACCTATCAAGTTTCTTGCAAGGAAACTGACCCCTTGTGTCTTTACACCAACTTTTCCTAAACTACGCTTAAAAAATAGCCTGCCAACTCAAAATCCTCAATTAATAATATCAGAATTTTATGATTTTTATTCAAATTTATATGGTAAACCAGATTATTTTCAGAGAGACCAGGTGGGTAGATTTTTTCATGTTCCCAACCTAAATTACATAAGACTCATATGAAGTTAATGGAAAAGGTTTACAGAATTCGAAATCCAAATGATAATTAAGAGCCTCAATCCATCTAAAGCCCCTGGCCCAGATGGCTTTTCTGGTCATTATTATAAAAAAAATTATGAGATTTTGACCCCTCATCTGTACTCTCTTATTATTGACAAAGCGGGGTACATCCCTTCTTGATCAAGAGACTAAGGCGTTCATTCATGTTTTACCAAAAATAGGAAAAGATCATGGAGATTGTGCCAATTATAGACTGATTTCCTTAATAGAAGATAATGAGGAAGGTTCTTGTGATACAACTTAATTCTTTCCTTGCCCATTATATCCTTACTGATTAAGCCGGTTTTGTCTAGACATGTGAAGAACAAAAATTTTTGTTTTGTTTTGCTTTGATTCGTTATTTACATAAATTAGTTTAGTTAAATTTGTTTCATTCATTTTCAGAATTAATTTGGTTTATTCGTTTTCAAATTGATTCAAATATTTCGAAATTAAAAAGTCTTCGAATCAATTTTGAATAGTTTTCTAATTCAAAAAGTTTTCGAATTCCAATCATTTTCTTATTTGAATAATTTTCCAATTTACAAATAAAATAAAATAGAAAATAAAGGAATAGAATAGAATTTTTTTTTATAAAAAATAACAGAAAATAAAAGAATATAACATAAAATAAAATAATGTAATATAATATAATGGAGTAAAACAAAACAAAATAGGATAGAAAATAAAAGAACAGAATAGAATACAATAGGATAGAATAAAAAATAATAGAATAAAATAGAATTTGAATAGAATAGAAAAGAATAGAGTCGAATAGAATAGAAAATAACAAAATAGTATAGAAAAAAAACAACCAAATAGAATAAATGTACCCATATTTCTATTCTAATCTATTCTTTCCTATTCTATTCAAATTTAAATTGATTGTATTTGAATTTTGGGAAATGGTTATATTCTTTCTATTATAATATATTCTAGTCTATTGTTTTTTTATTATACTTTTTTTATTTGTTTATTCTATTCTATTCTTTTTTTATTCCATTATTTTATTTTCTATTCTATTCTTTTCTATTCAAATAAAATGTTATTCTATTCAAAATTTGAATCTCGGAAGATGGTTATATTCTTTCTATTCTATTCTGTTTTTTTCTATGCTATGCAGTTATTTTCTATTATATTATAATCTATTATTTTCTAATCTATTCAAATTCGAATTAATTCTATTTGAAATTCAAATTAATTCTATTTGAAATTCAAATTAATTCTATTTGAAATTCAAATTAATTCTATTTGAAATTCGAATTTCGGAAGATGGATATATTATTTCTATGTTATTCGATTCTATTTGTTTCTATTATATTCTAGTCTATTCTGTTCTTTTATTTTCTATTCTATTTTGTTCTGTTTTACTCTATTATCTTCTATTCTTTTATTTTCTGCTATATTCTTTTCTATTAATTTTTTTTATTCTATTCCTTTATTCTCTATTTTATTTTTTACTGTTTTTGGAAATTGGAAAATTATTCCAATTCAAAAACTTTTCGAATACGAAAAGTATTAGAAAAGTATTAGAAAAGTATTCAAATTCGTATGTCGTCCAAATTTTTTTTGTTATTTCGGATTCATTTCAATTCGGTACTATTATAATTCGGAAATTCGTATACAACTGAGTTTTCGAAAAATTTTAATTAGTCCGAGTTTTAATTTGGAACAAAATGAACTACACATGTCTAGTTTTGTCCCTAATCACCAAGTCTCTGATCAAACAAGGAGAATAATAGGCATTATTTCAGCAATTCACTCTAACTGGGATACAAGAGAGAACAGATGAGCAATATTACTATTATTGGATGTACATAAAGCTTTTGATTCTCTGTCATGTAATTATCTTTTTTATGTTTTGACCCACTATGGTTTTGGTCCAAGATTTTTGTCATTCCTTTGAGTGCTTTATAATTCTCCTACTGCATCCCTATTGTTAAAATGGCAATCTTCTTGCCCTCTTAATCTTCATAGAGGAACCAGACAGGGATGTCCCCTCTCCCCACTACTATTTATTTTAGCCATTGAGCCCTTAGCAATCAATATCCGTACATGTGTAGAGCTAGAAAACATAAATGTGCTCTCTTTGCTAATGATGTCCTAATCATGCCGTCTTCTCCTACTACTTCCATCCCTAATCTCTTTGCGATCATTTGGCCCTTTTCTCAGATATCTGGTCTCACTGTAGCCACACAAAATCACAAGCATTGAATTTATCATTAGATAACCTAATATTTCAAGCTCTTCAACAAATTTATAACTTTAAATGGCAAGCAGAAGCCCTTCCATATTTAGGTATTTTTCTTACTCCAACCTTGCATACTTTATGTTCAAAAAATTATCTTCCATTATATAAAAAAAATTCAGAATATTAAATGACATGGCAAATTAATCCTCCATCATGTTTTGGTAGATTACACTCTTTAAAGATGAACATTCTCCTGAGGATTTTATATCTATTACGCTCTCTCCCAGTGAACATCAATATGTCAGACTTGCAGCTTTGAAAAAGAAAATGCTATCATTTCTATGGGAAGATAAGAGGTCTAGGGTGAATAAGTGTACTTTATATGCTCCTAAATTGAAGGGGAAATTAGGCACCCAAGATCTGATTAAATATTTTTATGCTGCCCAAATGGTACAGCTGACTCAATTTCACTCTACAGTATCCTCATCCTTATGGATTCAGACTGAAAAATACTCCTGTCCATCTAGATTATTTTTACAGTTGATGTGGATACCATTTAAAAACAGACCTATTATACTTTGCCCATTTTTCTTTTCTCTTGGATTATGGGACAGATTTGCCAAGACGTATACATTGAAATCTCCTCATACCCCCTTAACACCCTTGTTTCAAAATCCCAAATTTAACCCAGGGCTCATTCTTCAAACTTTTGTTTGGTGGATCAATAAGAGATATATGCGAATAGCAGAATAGTATGACCATAAAGGAATATTGACTAAGCAATTCCTAATTGAAAAATATCAGACACCGGAATTGGAATTCTCACAATATTATCAAATAGTGAACTTTCTTAACTCTTTAACATGTAATTCAGATATCAAATCTATGACACCCATGGAATACTTATGCAATAATTTTGATTAACTTAAAGGCCATTATTCCGGTAATTTATTCTAGCCTAATGTCTTTTACAGTGAAATAAGGTTATATGGAAAGGTGGGAGAATGATTTGAATGATTCTTCAGAACTAAATTAATGGTATAATTTACCCCCGCAATCTAGATCCCTTGTTAACACTGTGATCATTGAAGTCAATTACAAAGTATTATTAAGATGGTATATGGTTCCAAAGAGGATCACTTCCTATGTCCCAGGAGCTTCACCATTGTGTTTTAGGGACTGTGGTCAAGAGAGGACGATGTATCACATATGGTGGCAATGCCCCAAAGCGAAAAGTTTTTGGATTCAAGTTTATAATCTTGTTTATTCCCTCACTCAAGTCAATCTAAGCAAATCCCCAAAACAAACATTACTATGCAGTGCAGTGGGAAAAGCCTGAAGACACTTGGGAAGATTGATTAATTGTATGTTTATAGTGGCAAAAAATGCCACAGCTAGATACTGGAAGACAGATATTCATTTTAACATTCTCAAAGCTAAGTTATCTTGGATTATGATCAATGAGAATCTTTCAGACATTTTAAATGATAAAGTAAAATAGTTTGAAAAGTCCTGGAAACCCTGGATTAAATATCTAAATGATGAATCCAAAGATGTATCTGTTTAAGAACCATACATGAACTGGCGATACGGCACATTTATATCTTTTACTTCTTTCCTTCTTGTCTCTCTCTCTCTTCTCTTTTCTATTTCTGATTACTGTTTTGGTTTTGTAGGTCTCATTTGGACCCAATGAGATATCTGTTTTCCATTTTAGGATGACATATAAACACATCCTCATTTTATTGGATAGTTAATGTGACCCTATATACTGTATATAAAAAAGACAAAGAGAAAGTGCCTGTGAGTGCAAGTATTTATTGAATAAAGCAACATGTATTTCCACACTTACATGTGAGCAATGGATGACAAGCGCCCAGGGGATGGACAAAACGAAGCCTACTGAGTCTCTCACGCCGTGGATCCTGGTGACAGATGCAGTCTTGAGCCACTAGATGACCTGGCAGAGCAACCGCGATGTCTGATGGAAAAGTCCTGACCTGGATCTTAGTATGTGGGACAGAATGGGGGAGCCCCCGTGCTGTGAGGAAGCGGAGGATCACTATGTGCATGTAATCAAGATTCTCACTCCAGAAAACAGCCAAAACAAATCCGATCTTTAGGCAGTAACTCTCGCCCAGTAACGAACAGGAATCATCAGTAGATGTAACCGATATCTCCTCTGCTGCCACTTCCAGCAATGTCTCCTCTTCGTTATAGGGTATCATAGCAAGCTGGTAAGAAGTAATTTGTGCTGATTGGTGGAGGATTCATCACGTTTTTGGACACGATAGTTTATCAACTTGTGGACTTTTTTTTGCACTAAGCACTGGTGTTCATTATTTGGTGTTCATTATTACTAATTATTTATGGACTATACAAAATTTTTAGGAATTTCTTTGAAATATATTTTATGGTCAACACTAATATATTAATTTCTATTTCACATTCATCATCTTTTAAATTAAGGGAATTGTTAATTTTATGTCAATTGACATACGTTTTTATTGTTTATCACTAACCTGGTTTTGGGTATATATAATTTTTTGGGGTGATTTAATTTTCCAATTCATTATTTATATCACAAGGTTAGGGGTCAGCGCGATTTAATTTTCTTTCCATTCCACATTAACAATTATGCTACCAACACTAGTGTGTGCTGTAAATTTCCTCCAGCATTGCTCCTGTTTCTTCTTCCTGTAGGTTGCCATTTTGCTGAAGCCCAGAGCCACTGAACAGCAGTAAATCATAAAAACGAAACTAAACCCATTGGTTTAATAGTTTCAAAAAACATTTTCTGTCCTGGAATGCCGGAATTGCTAACTGTCACATTTGCTTGTGATCTCAACTAAACTGTCAGACCATCAAATGGCTGGTGTCCTAACTGATCACATGGGCAGCACCATGGTAGTTGCAGTTTAAACAGAAGAAGCTTCCTTGGCTGTAAAGGATAGGAGGCTTCAATTTAATTTTAAGGTTGTCAGCAGATTGGCCCCTATAATCTCGCCAGTACCTAAAAATGGAGAGCAACTGAGAATGTGCAGAGCAGGTTGAAACAGCGTATTACAGGATTTTATACAGTATAGACACTTATTTTTTATGTTTTACATAGCTATACTGTACCTGCAGAAGGGGCCAGCCTGAAGTGATCTAGCAAGACTTAATATTCTGAGTAAAGTTCCACTTAAAGTTTGAAAAAAATATTGATAAAATTATGTAACATACAGCTAACGCTACTAGCGTTTTTATAACATCCAGTGTGCATGGGGCCTTAAGCGGTTGACTGAAATGCATTAGCTCAAGACAAAACTGTACTTCTCTTAAAAAACACAAAAGAAACAGTGCAACAAAAGAATATAGTTAAACATATCATATTTAAGTCTAAAACCTCCTATTTTATGCTGAGAACAGTATAAAATAAAATGTGGTCAGTTCAGAATAGAGAAACACATTTTTGGTAATAAGCACAACTGAAAAGGTTACATCTGTAAATTTCTGCTCTGCATGAGGATTAATTAATGTTGTATGATTTTATAATACAGATTTAAGCAGTGTGTTCCACACTCGCAAAATACACTGACCTTTTTCGAGATGCTCATTATCCTTAAATGTGTTCTCTTTTCAAACATTGTCGCCTAATTTATTTTGTTCATTGCTTTGTAATTTAAGATAATTTAGAGCATGGGGGTTCTTTGCAGCTTCTTAGGAGCAAGGAAAAAAAAATTACATGGTTAAGGTGTACCAACCAAGTTAAAAATAGAATAAAAATTGAGTTTTTCTAAGGCTTTAGAATACAGTCTAATTATTCACCAGTATCTTACTGTCATCTTTTCCGATGCATACAACCATGCGGAAATATAAGTGACTTCTACTATTATACATAATGTAGCTGCTTAATTGGCAAGGAGAGGGTGAAAACTGGGGCAGTGAAATTCCTGGGAGACTGATAGGGCACATATTAGTGGCTTCATCACTGCAAACGTCTCTAGTCTGATTGAAGTCAGCAAATATTTCACAAGAAGTGCTAAAGAGGTTTCCCGTCCTAGTAAGAACAATTACGGGACAAGTTTGTAATGAATTTTTTTCTTGACAGTAATTATTTACAGGGCACAGAAAAACAATGATTGATGCTAATTCTGTAATTAGTATGGGATAGGCAGGGACATTGTGCTAGCATTTTCTCTTTACTTGTGTGATTTGTGCATAGTCCTGCAAATGTGTGCTGTAAGGAAAGAAAGGGAAAATAATGCAAGTTGTTCATTGTGAAAGGTACATGTTACTGAATTACAACTGTACATCTTGAATATAAGATTGCATGCAATAATGATAGCGAATGGTGTATCATTTACAACCTATCAATCTTTTAACAAAAACATATTTGGAAATATTCAATATAATGTGAATGATATATGTGAGTAATTCTGCTCTAACAAAAGTATTTATTTAAAGCGGGAGTTCACCCAATTACGTTTTTTTTCTCTTTTCCCCTTAGATGGATGCTCGTTTTGTCTAGGGGAATTGGCTAGTTGTTTTAAAATATGAGCCGTACTTACCGTTTTCGAGATGCATCTTCTCCGTCGCTTCCGGGTATGGGTCTTCGGGAGCGGGCGTTCCTTCTTGATTGACAGTCTTCCGAGAGGCTTCCGATGGTCGCATCCATCGCGTCACTACTGCGCCTGCGCACCGACGTTCGGCTTCTTTCGGAAAATCGTGACGCGATGGATGCGACCGTCGGAAGCCTCTCGGAAGACTGTCAATCAAAATAGGAACGCCCAGTCCCGCAGCCCATACCCGGAAGCGGCGGAGAAGATGCATCTCGTAAACGGTAAGTACGGCTCATATTTTAAAACAACTAGCCGATTCCCCTAGACAAAACGAGCATCCATCTAAGGGGAAAAATAGTTATGTATGGGTGAACCTCCGCTTTAAAAGTGAGCAAGCATGTCATAGACGAACCTTGAAAAAAAAAATATAGATTGTCCCAATGGCAGATTTTGATTGGTCTAACCTTCCAATTATACAGATCTTGTTTTAATAAATTTCTATTGAAAGGATTTTACATAAAAAATACACAAAAGCTTGCGTGAACATCAAGCGTATAGGAGTACACAACATGGCATAGGATACATAATCGAAATCCAGTCTCAAGTGCATCCCCTATACTGCAGCACTAGGTACCAATGCTGCACACACATGTGTTAACAAGAAACAGACAGAAGGGGGAGCAGAGGGATTAGTTATCGCTATGCTCCTGATCCTTAAATGTCCAATCACAGGCTGGAGGTAGGGCAGTGATATTGCTTAATAGGAATGAGCTTCGAGTTCGAGTCGAACTCATGTTTGACTCGAACATTGTCTGTTCGCCTGTTCGGCGAACAACGAACAATTAGGGGTGTTCGCGGCAAATTCGAAAAGCCGCGAAACACCCTGTTAAAGTCTATGGGAGAAATCTAAAGTGTTAATTTTAAAGGCTAATATGCAATTTATTGTCCTAAAAAGTGTTTCGGGACCTGGGTACAGTACCCAGGAAACATGTATCAATTGCGCGGTCGTGCGACGTGGCTCCCAAACAAAATTGGCTTTCTTTTTTCCCCACAAATAGAGCTTTCTTTTGGTGGTATTTGATGACCTCTGCGGTTTTTATTTTTTGCGCTATAAACAAAAATAGAGCGTCAATTTTGAAAAAAATGCAATATTTTTTACTTTTTGCTATAATAAATATCCCCCCAAAAAAAAAATATAAAAAAAAAATTCCCTCAGTTTAGGCCGATACGTATTCTTCTACCTATTTTTGGTAAAAAAAAATCGCAATAATCGTTTATCGGTTGGTTTGCGCAAAATTTATAGCGTTTTCAAAATAGGGGATAGTTTTATTGCATTTTTTTTTTACTACTAATGGCGGCGATCAGCGATTTTTTTCGTGACTGCGACATTATGGCGGACATTTCGGGCAATTTTGACACATTTTTGGGACCATTGTCATTTTCACAGCAAAAAATGCATTTAAATTGCATTCTTTATTGTGAAAATGACAGTTACAGTTTGGGAGTTAAACACAGGGGGCGCTGTAACATTTAGTGTTCACTTAGTGTGTGTTTACTACTGTAGGGGGGTGTGGCTGTAGGACTGACATCATCGATCGAGTCTCCCCTATAAAAGGGATCACTCGATTGATGCGCCGCCATAGTGAAGCACGGGGAAGCCGTGTATGGGTGAACCTCCGCTTTAAAAGTGAGCAAGCATGTCATAGACGAACCTTGAAAAAAAAAATATAGATTGTCCCAATGGCAGATTTTGATTGGTCTAACCTTCCAATTATACAGATCTTGTTTTAATAAATTTCTATTGAAAGGATTTTACATAAAAAATACACAAAAGCTTGCGTGAACATCAAGCGTATAGGAGTACACAACATGGCATAGGATACATAATCGAAATCCAGTCTCAAGTGCATCCCCTATACTGCAGCACTAGGTACCAATGCTGCACACACATGTGTTGACAAGAAACAGACAGAAGGGGGAGCAGAGGGATTAGTTATCGCTATGCTCCTGATCCTTAAATGTCCAATCACAGGCTGGAGGTAGGGCAGTGATATTGCTTAATAGGAATGAGCTTCGAGTTTGAGTCGAACTCATGTTTGACTCGAACATTGCCTGTTCGCCTGTTCGGCGAACAACGAACAATTCGAAAAGCCGCGGAACACCCTGTTAAAGTCTATGGGAGAAATCTAAAGTGTTAATTTTAAAGGCTAATATGCAATTTATTGTCCTAAAAAGTGTTTGGTGACCCGGGTCCTGTCCCAGGAAACATGTATCTATGCAAAAAAAGTTTTAAAAACGGCAGTTTTTTCAGGAGCAGTGAATTTAATAATGCTAAAAGTGAAACAATAAAAGTGTAATATTACTTTAAATTTCGTACCTGGGGGGGGTGTAAAGTCAGCATGTGAAAAAGCGCATGTTTCCCGTACATAGAACTGTCCCTGCACAATGTGTCATTTCTGAAAGAAAAAAAGGCTTTTAAAACCGGCTTTGCGGCTCTAATGAATTGTCGGCTCTGGCAATTCAGAGATGATTCATTCATAAAAAATAAAAATAAAAAAGCTGGGGGTCCCCCAAATTCCATTAACATGCCCTTCAGCTCTGATATGGATATTAAGGGGAACCCCGCCGTCAATTTAAAAAAAAAATGACGTGGGGTTCCCCCCAAATATCCATACCAGACCCTTCAGGTCTGGTGTGGATTTTAAGGGGAACTCCACCCCAAATTTAAAAAAAAAATGGCGTGTAGTTCCCCCAAAAATCCACACCAGACCCTTATCCGAGCACGTTAACCTGGCTGGCCGCAGAAAAGAGGGGGGACAGAGTGCGGCCCCCCCCTCTGAGGAGGATGTCCCCATGTTGATGGGGACAAGGGCCTCATCCCCACAACCCTTGCCTGGTGGTTGTGGGGTACACTGTACCTCTACCATTTCACGAAGGAAGTGTAAATAGTTAAAAAAAAACACACAGACACCGTTGAAAAAAATCCTTTATTAATAAAAAATAAATAAAAAATCCAGCGATGTGAATCCACTCTCGGCCGGCCCCCCGCTCCAACGTGGTCTTCTATCCAGCGACGGATGATCTCTCCAGCGACGGGTGATCAGCGGCCCGGTCCAGCGATGAGAAGATCCATCGGTCCAGAGCGCAGCAGGCAGCTCCTCTCTCCGCTGGACACAGCCCAGCGGAATGACGCGCTGGAGCTGTGACATTTCTTATATAGGGGAAGCGGCCACCCGTCACGTGACCCCGCCCCCTCTGACGCACCCTCGTACGTCACTGGGAAAGCCCGTGCTCGGATAAGAATTGTTCTAATGAAGAAACTTTTAGAAAATAGTCCAATCTATTAAGGTCAAGGTTACTAAAAAGAGGCTACACCGAGGCCACGCTCCCTGGAGCTCCTAAGATGGCAGCTTAGGAACGGAGCTCCGCTCACCGCCGGTCGTTTGGCAATGATAACCGGGGATTTGGATCCTATACACCTGTGAAAACGTCATCCACGGATAGCGGAATCTTTGGTGATTCGAACGGTACCGGACATCTCAATTGATACCGACAGGATACAAGTTTAAGAGCCTGATAGGACACAGGCCATAGGAGCGGTGACTCTCCTCATAGACGGCTGTTATACGGTAATTGCTGGGCTATTAGACCTGCTGAGGGAGTTGGATTGACACCAGCGGGTGGAGAGTACAGTAGAAAACCGGTCCATGACGGGCAAATATCACAGGAAAGGCAGGAATATTAATAAAGAGTCTGTTATGAAAAAGTCTCTCAAAATGGCCGCAGTACCTCAGATGCGCACACTGGAAACAACAGAGGCCTCCACGTCTGACAGGCAAGTTTTATCTCCTTTGCTGGCTGCATCTTTACCTCAGGCATCTTGTTCTGACACATCTCCTATTCTGTATTCCACTGCACTGAAGGAAGGAGTGATTCCTAGTAATGTTGGACATATATTTCCTGCAGAGATTCCCTCACAGAACCCTGTTAATGTGCATACTAATGCTGAACAGGCTCTTGATGTTTCCTTCAATGTCACTGATTTGTTTAACAGAATTTCTGAAATGCTGGACAGTGGACTGGCACAGAATGCTGAGAGAATCACTAGAGACATTAGGGCTGACTTTCAATGTCTTGGAAGCATGATTAAAACTATTGAACACAAACTGGATATTAATATTGCCAGAATTGATCAGAATGCTGACCATTTGTTATTTCTGCAAGAACAGCTGGAAGCTGCTCAGGCTAGGATCGACGATCTCGAGAACAGATCAAGGAGGGACGATTTCAGGGTCAGGGGATTGCCTGAATCCATTGTTGATGTTCATACGGCAATACAGGACATTATTAAAGTTCTGATTCCAACTCACAAATTGGAATTGGACCGTGCACATAGGTCCCTAGGACCATTGAGAAAGGATGGCTTACCGAGGGATGTGGTAGTCAAACCTCATTATTATTCCATCAAGGAAGAAATAATGAAAAAATCTCGACAATATGAACAATTACAATACCAGGGCGCAACCATCCAAATATTTTCTGATATTTCCCTGTACACGATACAGAGGAGAAGAGCGATAAAACCTTTATTGTCTGCCCTCTTGAAAAAGGACATCAGGTATAAATGGGCCTTTCCGTTCGCACTGAAATTTTCATAAAATGGCAGACATTATGTAGTTCACAATTTTCAGGAGGGTGAAAGACTATTATTACCAAATTTATCTGGAACAAAAAGGGTCCGCGTGTTTCTTCATATTGTCTTTTTAATCTTCCTGAACAGGGGGATCTGGGAGTTCCAAATTTGTGGTGGTATTACCAAGCTGCTAGATTGGCCTAACTATCGGACGTATACATCAAAAAAGATCATCCTGAATGGGTTAATATAGAAGAACAGGCATCCCCCGCGTATTCGTTAGAAAGTTTATTGTGGTGTATCCCCAAACGTAGACCTTCTACTCTGTCCCCGGCTCTTTCACAGGCTTTAGTTCTCTGGGATTCGCTTAGGAATAATCCTTTCATAATCTGGAAGGGTCAACCTTTGGCTGATATTTTTTAAGATCCGATCTTTACCTCTAATGTTGATATCGAATCATTTAAATGGTGGCGTGACAAGGGGGTGTACCGTATTGGGCGTTTTTTTTTTCACATTTAGGTCCTCTTTCTGAACAATAACTTGTGGATAATTTTAATCTTCCTTCCTCTGAGAAATTTAGATTTTCTCAAATATACGATTATGCTCAGAAACTTTGGACAGACAAAATTGTATCTGGACGTCTATCTCCATATGAGCATAAATGTGATCAAGCTTCAGAGAGAAGGGGAGTAATTTTGGTTATATATAAATCACTTGCGGCAAATGATAATAAATTACCTCATATGCTAGCTTGGGAGAGGGAACTTCATGATGAATGGGACTTGAAAGATTGGTGTGGAAACTTTATTAGATTTATTAAAGGCTTTATGAGTGTGCCTCTTATAGAGGCAAATGTGAAAATATTTACCAGGTGGTATCTTGTTCCTCTAAAATTGGCATCTATTAATCCCTCCTCCTCACCTCTGTGCTTTAGAGGATGCCATGGGGTGCGCTCTATGATACACACATGGTGGGAATGTCCAAGGATACGTGGATACTGGAACAAGGTATTCCATATTATTAGACGGGTCACGGGTTGTAATTTACACCAGTCTCTGGCGATTACTTTGCTGAATGGATTCATACCTCAGGTTCAAAAGGTTACCAGAAAACTGATATTGTTTATCCTGACGGGTGCTAGAATTACTATAGCAGCTGCCTGGAAGAAACCATTGCTTTCTATACTAAGTATGAAAAGAAAAGTCACATGGATAATGGACCAAGAAAAAAGAATTGGCTCCATGATGGATAAACTTACCTTGTTCAATGAAATATGGGAGCCTTGGTTGAAATTTATGGGAATCTCATATACCTTGCGGATTTAGTATTAGCTTTCGCTTTGGACTGATGTGCACTTTTGGCAGGTAGGCTCTTTGTCCTTCTTTTATCTCTTCTCCAACTCCTTTCTCTTTATCTATCTTTCTTTCTTTTATTATGCTGTCTTTTTTTTTTCTCTATCATTATTTCTCTTTCTCTCTTATTATTTTGTTTATGTCGTTTCTTTTTTTTTTATTATATGAATAAGGAACAAGTTTTGCATACATATATTATTCTTTTCCTTTATGTTGACAAGAATAATATATATTCTTCATTATTCTTTCCATATGTTACATTTTATTTTAAAATGGTTTGATTGAACCTAATTCTAAGGTTTCTTAAACCCTCTTAGGTATGTTATATAGAGGATGGTTTTGAAGTTGTCCTCTTGTTATCGGGTTATTCTTATTATCTATTAAAGGGGAGGGGGATGATAGGGGTATTCTGCCTCTTAGGGCACATAGTGATCCCATTAGGGGTGTCGGGGGGTGGAGTTTACCCTAGGCATCTATCCTCCTTATAGATCTAAACAAACAATCTATTATATTTATTAAAATGTCATGGGTCTGGATTGGATTATACGGATTATAGTATCTCTGGAGGTGGAAGAGGACAATTGGGTTGGATTTTGTTTTCTTCAATATGTTTATTCTTTTTTGTTATTCACAATTTCTTTTACGTTTTAATGGTACTTTGTTTCAATGTGGAATGGAAGGGCAGGAAATAAACTAAATGTACCATGTTGTTTTTGACTGTATGTCACACTGTAATAATTTTCATTGATGTTCATTACATTGTACTGATTTTTTTTTCTGAAAATAAACTTAAACTCGAATGACAAAAAAAGAAAAAGAGGCTACACCAAAACTATGTATAACCACTGTCAAGACTGCCCTCTTCTCTTAACAGCTCAGCACTTAGGGGGTTAAAGTAAAGAGTGATAGGACAAATGTGTGTATAATGGGTAACCACCTCAAAATCACATGTAGAAAGATAGCAGCCACTTAAATTAAAATAGAATACAAAATCAGGCAATCAATATAGAACCAAAAGTCAAATACAAATTGTAGCAGCGCTCTTTGCTCTCATTGAAGTAAACAAACATCTTTATGCGATGAACATCATAAAGGTAAATGATAGATAAAAAAGGAGAGGTGCTCAAGGGAGTATAGTCTCTAAATGAAGATGGAAGCGGTGAAATAAGTCCTCTTTGCAATCCACCAATCACTAGTATACCACCACGTGCACACAGGAAACCCCTCTTGGGTATGCACTTACCACAAAGATAAGTGAGATAAGCCTTCAAAAATCAGCTCATATCCTTCTCTCGTTACTAGAATCTCCACATGCTGTATAAGAGATGGGGTCCACTTTGGCTCATGTAAACAATAACAGAATGCACCACATAGCGTAATACTGTTTATATGTTTAAAACTTTTATTGCATCCCCCAGTGTCCCCTTCTCAATATATACGTACACAATATAGATAAAATAACAGCAGAAATGCGGGATGCATGGATGCTCAACAGAGGTGTAGTTACTGGTACCGCCAGCTGTGAATGCCGAACACTTTCCGGGAATGCTTTCGTGAGACGCAAACAGTGACGGTTTCTGCTGTTATTTTATCTATATTGTGTACATATATATTGAGAAGGGGACACTGGGGGAAGCAATAAAAGTTTCCTGTTTGCACGTGGTGGTATACTGGTGATTGGTGGATTGTGAAGAGGACTTATTTCACCGCTTCCATCTTCATTTAGAGACTATACCTTCTTGAGCACCTCTCCTTTACCTTTATGATGTTCATTGCATAAAGAAGTTTGTTCACTTCAATGAGAGCAAAAAACGCTGCTACAATTTGTATTGATAGTGTAAAAAGATATATTGCGCTAAACTACAAACGTTTGAGATAAATAAAAAGTGAAACTACAAAATGTGAGGCAGCCAACACAACAATGGAAAATTGTGGAAAGAATAAGAAAGAAAAGTGCAGCACCAAATGAAACCGGTCTGCCCTGCTGAGCAATACCTTGTATTGTATCCGTGGTGAATCTAGAAATCACACCTATTCCACAGTGTATAGAAAATATAGTATAAGTATTAAGTGAATCAAAACAACAGTGAATCACATAGAATGGACCTGAATAGACCTTTACGGTCCAAAAAGGTGTACAAATATAGTAAACAGTGTCAGAAGGACATTGTAATTATTCCGTAAAAAATAAAAACAAATAAGTAATTCTATATTTGGATAAAGTACATAGTCCCATTAAATACACAGGGGTATTCTTATTTTCTCATAGATAGAAAAAACGCTCTCCTCTCTGATACATGGTGTCCCATCTTCAGATAGATGATCCTTACAGTAAGAGTAGATTAAATACGCTTACCAGCTGATGTAGACCCACAGCTCACCGTACGGTGGGGGGTCCTCAAGGCTTGTGTGGGCCGATTGCCCTACCTGGTTACCCTCCTGGACAATCCAGATGATGTTCCAAACAAGATCCTTTACAGCAGCCGAACAAAGAATCTCCAATGGTGATTATCTTGTTGATGAGTGGAATTCTCAGAGGATCCAACACAGATGAAAAGAAAAGAAGAGAGGACACCTCCTCATAGCGTAAAAAAGTATTTAATTTAAAAATCAAGAAACATACTCATAAAAATCCAATTGAATCTGAAAAGATCACACATATGAAATGTCTGTATAGACAAAGCGCCAATTCACAGCAACCACAGCAATCGCAGCAAAAGTCCTCAAAAAGGTAGTGAAAAAGTCAAATGCGCAGTAAAGGTGGATATATTCAGTAAACCCGACCGGTTTCGTCTTAATAGACATCAACAGGGGTGCATATCTGAACACACCACCCTCCCTGCGCCTTAAATAACCCCCTTAATCATCCCCATGAGACCTCATTCCCTTGCATTGTCAGTAACTCGGCGTTCGTTCCAAATTCTCTCACTTCCGCTCTCCATGCGCTCCAGGCGCCCGGAAGTGACACACCAGGATCGAATCTGACTGGCCCCCGCAACTTCCGCTATCCATGCGCTCCAGGCGCCAGGAAGTAACAAGCCAAGATCCGATCCCATTGCCCGCCCACAGCATAGATCTCCCCCAATCCATAGCCTCCTCCAAACGAATGGCAGGAGGCCGGAATAGACCTCACCGCCCCCACACAAACGGCGCATCACTGGAACGGAGCGCGTCACCATAACGCACAAACTCCGCCCACAGCAAACGCAGACGCACGGCAAGAGGAGACAGACGCCGCAGACATGCACATAACTGGCACACGCCACCCAGCGTAACCATAATGTGTCATGATGCAATGCGTTCCATCTAAGTAGGTCCAATGGGCTCATAGATCATTAAAGGGCCAGAGGAAAGTAAATATACCCCAAAAAAAAGGGGGGGGGGTTTAAATTAGATTAAAACAGCAGGGAAAAATAATGCCAAAAGGCCCATATATCTACTATATAGAGAAGGAGCCTCCTATTGCAGAGAATGGTAGCTGTAAAGCCCCCTCATCTGCACACACTCATACGCTCACTGAGATGGGAAATATTTAATTTCAATCATCGAGATCGGTCTTATAGGAATATAGGGGTACAGACATTCATATCTGTCAAAGCATGTATTCTAAACAAAAAAGAACAATTAATTATAAAATATTATAAAAAATTGATTACAGTATGCATGTATCAGGATTGATTAATAAAATAATTTACGTCCCACTCTACATTAAGGCCATGAGGCATATAGCATTTTAACTGGTAAATCCAGAAAACTTCTAATCTGGATACTTCCCGAACACTAGGTTCCCCTCTCCAATGGGGAACGAAGTGATCGATGATCTGGAAGGTAGTACCTTCAACCTGCTTATTATACTGTTCCAGGTAGTGCCTCGGTACTGTATGTTTGGGGGTATCCCTTTTTGATTTTGGCAATGTGCTCACCTACCCTTGTGGAGAAACTTCTTATGGTGCGACCCACGTATTGTTTCCCAGTTATGTGCATGTCTGCGGCGTCTGTCCCCCCTTGCCGTGCGGCTGCGTTTGCTGTGGGCAGAGTTTGTGCGTAATGGTGACGCGCTCCGTTCCAGTCATGCGCGTTTGTGTGGGGGGCGGTGAGGTCTATTCCGGCCTCCTGCCATTCGTTTGGAGGAGGCTATGGATTGGGGGAGATCTATGCTGTGGGCGGGCAATGGGATCGGATCTTGGCTTGTCACTTCCTGGCGCCTGGAGCGCATGGATAGCGTAAGTTGCGGGGGCCAGTCAGATTCGATCCTGGTGTGTCACTTCCGGGCGCCTGGAGCGCATGGAGAGCGGAAGTGAGAGAATTTGGAACGCATGCCGAGTTACTGACAGTGCAAGGGAATGAGGTCTCATGGGGATGATTAAGGGGGTTATTTAAGGTGCAGGGAGGGTGGTGTGTTCAGATATGCACCCCTGTTGATGTCTATTAAGACGAAACCAGTCGGGTTTACTGAATATATCCACCTTTACTGCCTATTTGACTTTTTTACTACCTTTTTGAGGACTTTTGCTGCGATTGCTGTGGTTGCTGTGAATTGGCTCTTTATGAGATGGGAGAGCTTATTCTGGTAAAACTAGCATTCGTAATGGAGTAAGCACATTAATCACGCTGTAACAGACTGAAAAGCGTGAATTGCCTTTTACTAACACTAGATCAGCAAAAGCAGCCCAAAGGGTGGCGCCATCCGCATGGAACTTCCCCTTTATAGTGCCCTCGTACGTGTTGTACATCACCACGCTTTGCTAGAGCATTTTTTTTCACGATCGTGTGTAGGCAAGGCCGTTTTAATGATCGGGTTGCAAAAAACTTATTTTTTTCTAGACTCTTAAAAACTAAATTTTTTACAACCCGAAAAACGGTCGTGTGTACGCGGCATTAGGTTCTGAAGAAACAAGATTGCTAAAGCTGTCAACCACTTGACAACTATAGTAACAGAGATCTTAAAATTCTATGACATCCACTAACTATCTAATGATTTTATTAATGTAATCTATTTTTTATCCTTTGTTAATAAAAACATTTAGCAAAATATTCTATCTATAAGTTCTTCTTTGGTACCGTAAGGCCTCGTACACACGGACAGACAGTCCGCTGAAAAAGGTCCGCCGGACCGTTTTCAGTGGACAGTCCGCTCCCGGATTTTTGTCTGATGGTTGTACACACCATCAAACAGAAATCCGCGCGGACACGATACGCGGTGACGTGGCCGCGCCGTCGCCGCGACGATTACGCGGCGACGTGCGCGGCCCTGGAAGGTCAATGCTTCCACGCATGCGTCAAATCACTTCGACGCATGCGAGGGCTTTCGGCCGAGCGGACATGTATGGTGAGTCTGTACAGACGACCGAACATGTCCGATGGACAGGCTTCCAGCGGACATGTTTCTTAGCATGCTAAGAAATTTTTGTCTGCTGGAAAACGGTCGGCTGGACAAATGTCCGCTGGAAACGTGTCCGATCGGCCATACACACGACCGAACATGTCCGCTGAAACTGGTCCGCGGACCAGTTTCAGCGGACATGTTCGGTCATGTGTACGGGGCCTAATAGTCCCTCATGTTTGTTCGCCTTTTGCTAAGCATGGAGGAGGGTTAATGAATTGCCATTGGTCACTGATGTTTTCATGACCAGTATCAATTAATTAACCCCTTTGTGCTGCATTAGTGGCACCAGTGTCAGTGGGTAAATTAAGCTGCAATCATCTGCTTACTTGTGCGATACACACAGTGGTTAGTTCCTCCTCCTCAGCTCCTCTTGGTCACAGCACCAGCAGCAGCACTCTGAGACCTCCCATTATTGCTGGCCTCTCAGTGAGTGATGTCACGCCAGGTTGGCCGGAACAACGAATCGCCTGTCAGGGGGGAGTTCGAGTATCTCCACGGACAGGGAAGACAAGTGAAGGGCTGGCATGTTGGCTTGTTCCGGGGGCAGGAGCGCACTCGGCACATTGTTGCAACTGCAGCTATTAGCGTCTGGTGTGTACAGTCGCACAGTTTTTAGAAGCCCACTTCACCAACGTCCCCCTCCCTGCAGTAAACTGTACCGCCCAGGGCATCCGCTCCTTCCGCCCCTGCCTTGTACCAGCCCTGACTGTGGGGGACGAGCTGATGGAGATGGTGGAAATACAGTTGTTAGGTGGAGGAGGCTCTGATGGGAAGAGTTTTCAGGGATCGCCTAAAAGTGGACAGAGTTGCAGGTAGCTAGACAGATTAGGGTAGGAAGTTACATAGAATGGGAGAGGCTCGGAAAAAGTCCTGGAACTAGAGAGCGGGAGATCTTGGGAGTAATGAAGATAATAATTGGGTTGGTATTTTGAGACAAGGTTAATAATGTAGCTGGGAGCCATGTTGTGGATGGCTTTGCAAGTTATTGTTAGTTTTTTTAATTTAATTTGTTTGGTAAGTTAGGAGTAGCAGACACTGAACAGTTAGTAAAGTGGATGAGTCTGGCAGCAGGATTCATGATGGACTGAAGGTGGTATAACCTATGTAATGGTAAGCCAATAATGAGGGAGTTGCAGTAGTCAATGTGAGAAATGACCAGAGAGTGAATTAGAAACTTTGTGGTGTCATTGGTCAGGAAGGGACATAGTTTGTAGATGTTTCAGAGGCTGAGGCGGCAAGGCAGTGATTGGATGTGGGGCTAAAAAGAAAGTTCAGAGTCCAGGATTACACCTAGCACCCTGGCATGAGGGAATGGGTTGATGGTTGTGCCATTGATCTTGTTTATGGAAGTGTGTGATGAAAGAATTGTGAAGAACCTAGAGCAGCCAACAAGGTTCTACCTTTCCATCTCCCAGTAAAGGAAGTATCTGATTCATTGCTTAAGGCAGTGGTCTCCAACCTAAAGACCACGGGTCAGATGCCACCTGCTACAAGATTTTACCTGGCCCTAAGACAGGGTCAGTAGCATATCTTCAATATGCAGTGATTGAGGATTTAGGGCAGCACAGGATTCCTATGGTCTATGCTTCTCCCACCAGTGTCCTGGCAACCAGTGACACATGTGCCCCAGCTTTCACAGGAGGATGGAACTTCCTCCATCCCAACCTGTTTCGCCTCTTGGCTCGCAGCCTTGCTGCTAAAGCCATACTGTAAGCCTTACACTGGTAGGGGGAACTCTGATGGTGGCACTAATGTAAGGGGTGACTACAATGTAAGGGGGGACTTTGATTGGGCACTGATGTAAGGGGGGACTCTAATAAATACCCTGATGTATGGGTGGACTCATTCATTTATTATTTGTAAAATACAAGATGTGATCCTCTTACTAAAAAGTTTGCAGACCACTAGCTTACAGTGACAAAGACATTTTTCCATTCAAATACATTCATAAAGAAAACCTAAACCTGTTTCCTTCATAAACATTCTATATAGGATCAGTATTTATCGCATGGCAAGCAAAGTGCAAACAAAGGAGACAAGGACTGTTAACTGTATTTATTTATGCACATTATGCTTGCACAGATTAGTATGAATACTGTTAGCAATGCAAAGATACAGTCATGAAAACATAATCACATATTTATGCCGCTTCAGCAATAACCCAGAGGAATCACTCATTAATGGCACTATCTATTTCACTTAATGAACTGTTATGGTATTACAAGGGGCGTGGATAATGGTAGACTTTAGGGTTAGAATGACTTCAGATAAACTTAAGTGACATCTGTGAGATAGTTTAATAAAAAAAGATCAGCAACCTCTCTGGAGAAAGTGTGCTGCAGGAATAGGGTTTCTATGGGAAACCAATCCAAGGTTACATTGGATTTGTTTAATGATCAAAAACATTGTAGTTTATATGATAACAGAATGTATGAGTAATCATACAAAGTGTTCAAATAGCTGGTCATAAATACAGGATTTTGGCTGTTTCTGGTGTAGAGGTGAATGAATCGAACAGGGTAGTCTTTGAGTGTCAATAAATGTCCAGAGCCCCATACTGAGCTGGTAGCGTGCGTTATAAGTGGGTGTAGGTTGGGCAAACCACCATGGAGTAAATCTGAAGACGTTTGCTCAACTCTGTTCTAGTATTTCTAGTATGTTATAGTATACAGCAGTTCTTACTACATCCAATAACAAGGTTGCTCTTACTAGTCCTAGAAATTAGCGAGTAATGGAAATCTGCACCACTAGAGTTTTGGCAGAGTGTGGTCCATTATTGATTCATCTTGCATAATAATCAACTGCTCAGTAAATGGTTCACCACTGTTTAACCACTTGCCGACTAGCTCACACACATTTACGGTGGCAGGTTGGCTCCTTCCCATGAATCACCCTACCTCTACGTTGGCTCCTTTAAGAGGGATAGCAGGCGCTTGCCGTCAGAGGCACGTGCGTGCGCCCACTGCACGGCAGAGGACCTCATGCACGTGGCCGGTGGGTACAACACCCAGAACGGGGATCTGTGTATGTAAACACACAAATACCAATTTTGACAGGGGAGGAGAGACGGATCTGCTGTTCCTAGTATTAGGAACAGTCATATGTCTCATCCTCCAGTCAGTCCCATCCCCCCACAGTTAGAAACACTCATGAGAGAACACATTTAACCCCTTGATCACCCCCTAGTGTTGAGCCCTTCACTGTCCGTGACATTTATATAGTAATAAGTGGCTATTTTTAGCACTGATCACTGTATAAATGTCAATGGTCCCAAAAATGTGTCAAACGTGTCTACGCCCAGCCAGACACACGTCCAACATAAAATACGTCGGCTTGTGTTCCCTGGTGCAGACCTTTGCATGTCTGCTGCTGGGTTGCACCTCCTTTATGGGGAATAACTTTACGCCAGAAGTACAACTTACGCGCACCTCGCGTAGCCTGCGTCGGGCACACGTACGTTCGTGAATCGCCGTATTTCCCTCATTTGCATGTTTGAATGGCTAATCAATGGGAGCAGCACCATGCTCCCAGCCTAAATGTGCACCCACTCTATGCCGGCGTAAGCAAGATACGTCGGCGGGGTGTAGCCTGTTTTTAGGCAACTCTTAGTTTGTGGGTCTGGCGCACAGATATGACGGCGCACATTTGCACTTACGTCGGCGTAACTTGTTATACGTCGGCGTAAGTGCTTTGTGAATCTGGGCCTAAGACTCTGCTGTCCATCACCAGATATGGAGGACTTTGACAAGTTTCTACAGCCCAGAATCACAAAAGAGATACGACGGCGTATCTCCTGATACGCCGTCGTATCTCTGTTTTAGGGTCTTACTAACTATGCGACTGATTCATAGAATTAGTTACGCATAGTTAGCCCTAAGATCCGACATGTGTAATTGAATTACACTGTCGGATCTTAGGATGCAATACCTTGGCCGCCGCTGGGGGGAGTTCGCGTCGTAAACCAGCGTCGGGTATGCAAATTAGTAGTTACAGCGATCCACGGCGGTTTTTCGCGTTCGCTACATCGCTGCTAGTCTAGTTTCCCGTCGCAAAGTTAGTCGCCGTTTTTGGTGCCCTAACTTTACACAGCACACGTATGTGCTGTATAAAGTATGGCCGTCGTTCCCGCGTCGAAATGTAAAAATTTTTGGTCCTTGCGTAAGACGTCCGGGAATACGAAAGTACGCTACGCACGTCGCCGTTGGAAAAAATGACGTCACTTCGCGCAAAGCACGACGGGAATTTCAAAACGGAGCATGCGCAGTAGGTCCGGCGCGGGAGCACGGCTAATTTAAATGGCACACGCCCCTTTGAATTAAGTGGGCTTACGACGGAGGTCGCCAGTGTAAGTTTTCATGCTTTGAGAATCAGGCACTTGCGATGAAAACTTGCGGCGGTGTAACGTATCTACGATACGTTACGCCGCCGCGATTCTACGTGAATCTGGGCCTATGTGTTTAAGCTCTTGGAAAGGAAAGTTAGATGTTTATACCTGCTTCTATGCTTTCAAAAGGAAAAGTTTTGCGTTCTTCTGTTAGTCCAACATATAGTTTTATATTTTTGGAATTTTGGATATTTTTATATTTTTCAGTCCTAACATAGCCAAATGAGATTTTCTGTGCAGGTAAATCAGACAGAGAAAGTAAAGTAGGTATCTACACTTTAGATTAGATACACTTTAGAGCCCCCATTTTTTAATTTAAGGTAAACCGGGGGGTAGGAGAATTATTATTTTTGTTTACAAATAGTCAGGTGCTTTCTTCATTGTTGATGTTGACTTTATGTACAATTAATGGCATTATATGATTTGTGAGCCAGGGGGTGGGGTGTTTGGGAAATTGCATATTTCATTTTTCCTATTATTGTTGGTTCATATTGTCGCTCACTAATTAATTCTAAGCCTCCTAATCTTGGTCAAGGAGCCATATAAGGTCAGATGTATTATTTTTCCTTAAGCTCGAGGAATGCAGGATGGCCAAGCCCACTATCCCCCTTAAAAGGTAATATCACTGTCCAAACAACTTTGATTAGTCATTTGCTCACATACTAGCAGCCCAAGCTGGAATAGGTTAGTCCCACCCAGAACGGCCCTGGGGCAAGTGTCTGGTCCTGGTCACCTGTGCCATGTTGCGAAACAGCAAACGAGACTCCATGGTGGGAAAAGCATCTTTAGTTAAGTATTCTTGATATTTTCTTTATCTTCATCTGTATCTGTCATTACTTTTAATAAATGTTATACTTTTAAGTATTTGTGTGATCTCTCTTTACACATATTGAATAAAAACCATGAAAGAACTTAAAATCATGTAACCAAACATCTCATGATAAAACTTTTATGCAGAATCTTGAACTGATATAGTCTATCTCTAGTGGACACCAATTGTGAAAATGAGCGTTCCCACATCTCCTCTCAGTCTTTCTCATCTAAAGCCCTGTACACACGGCCAGGAATCCCGTCAGGAAGAAAACGTTGGTTTTCCTGAATCCAGACGGCTATTCAAAAGAACCACCGTTCTTTTGAATGGCAAGAACGCAGTGATTTCATCGACTAGGACGAGCCGGCGCTCGTCACATTTGATGCCGTCACCACCATCTTGCTACACCCTACACTACCCTTGTATGCTACCGAGCATGCGTCAAAGTCTCATTGAGCATGCGCGGGATTACCTGGGGACAGGTAAGCATACTGACGTATGGTTTTCTCGGTAGGAAACACTCTACAGAGAATCCCGACGAGAAATTATAGAGCAGTTTATCTATTTTTCTCGCAGGGATTCCCGGCATTTTCCTCGACGAGAAAGCATACACACGCACGGTTTTCACTACAAAAAACTCTCTCAGCAGCTTTCTTGCCGAGAAAACCGGTCATGTGTACGAGGCTTAACTCTGGGAAATGAACTAGCAACTTAATTCTAAGGCATTCAAGTCCAGTATGAATCAAGGGTAGGAGCTCTTTTGTGTTTCTTGTTTAAATCTTTTTTTTAAACATTTAGGGTACATTTAGGGTAGGTGTGGCGGGACTGCATTGGGCAGCTATTCCAGTACAGTCCCACCACACCTCTACCGCAAGAGAAAGCAAAATGGCTTGTCTCCAGTGTGGCTGGTTCACACCACTTGCAGTGGTATGCAGGCGATGTGTTCTGAAAAAGGGTACTGCTTTGGATAGCATCACCAGCAGTAGAGCTTGGGTATTGTATTCAGTTTTACTATCTCCAAAGCCTTATTTATAGCTCTAAGGCAGATTGACCTCACCCACTAGCTCCTTCTGAGTGGATAATGGATCTAAATAGATATATTTCTTATGAAAAGCATGCTTATTATTTGAGAAAGTCTATGTAGGGTAAAAAATGGAATGCATATGCTTCCAATGCCTGGAACATAGGGCCAGATTCACAGAAGAGATACGACGGCGTTTCTCTGAAACGCCGTCGTATCTCTCAGAGTATCTATGCGACTGATTCATAGAATCAGTTACGCATAGATAGCCCTTAGATCTGACAGGTGTAATTGTCTTACACCGTCGGATCTTAGGATGCAGTACCTCGGCCGCCGCTGGGTGGAGTTTGCGTCGTATTCCAGCGTCGGGTATGCAAATGAGGTTTTACAGCGATCCACAACGGTTTTTCGCGTTCATTACGTCGTTGCTAGTCTAGTTTTCCCAAGTAGTCTAGTTTTAGAGAACTTGTGGCGGTGTAACGTATATACGATACGTTACGCCGCCGCGATTCTACGTGAATCTGGCCCATACTGTATGTTTTCTGCATTTTAGGTCCTTATGTATTTTTTTCCCAGTCCGGTTTAAATATTGTGTATTGATGTTTTTTTTTCCTGCATTTGTTTTACACCCTGCATGGCAGTTTGTTCTTGTGGCGTTAAACTATAAAAAACATCTTTAAATAAAATCTGATTACATTTTTTTTACAAACTTTAAGAACGTTCACATTATTAGGAGGAGGTAAGAAATAATTGACATACAATGTGAAAATGAATATATGATTTTTAATTTTGACTGAAGACACACCTTAAAGTGTGACTAAACCTTCCTATCCATTACAGCCAAGGAATCTACCATTTAAACCTTTACTATCACTTTAAGCATCCCCTTGCAGTGTGTTAATGGAGCTTTCACCTACTCTACTAAAGAAAATATTTTTTTGTGGTTGAAGAAAAAGGATAGAACCCTTGTTAGGCTGCTACTTTTATCTGAGGCTCCATTGGAGAGATTTACCCTTATTTTCTGTAATAAAAAAGTTGTCACTTTTTATTATTAGCAAAAATATGGCAGGGGTTCTAACCCTCCTCCACTTTATCTATTACTAAGTAATAAAAAGCTACGACTAGACATCATTTTTCAATTATTGCACCTTAATGCACATGCATCAAACACACTTCATGGGATCATCCTGGTGTAAATGGACCCTAAATTCAGACAATGAATTTATGAACTCTTATTTGCTCCTTTTTGGTCTGTTTAGTACACTAACAGCACTTTGTTATTTACTGTTATTATATCTGTTGATAAGTGCAAAAATCTTTTCCCTTTTTCATGTGTGCATGTATGTGTACATATGTGCATTTATGTGTACATGTGTGTGAGTGTATGTGTACATGTGTGTGTTTATGTGTACATGTGTGTGTACATGTGTGTGTGTGTATGTATGTATGAGTACATATGTGTGTGTGTGTACATGTGTGTATGTGTGTGTGTGTGTATACATGTGTTTGTGTACAATTTGTATGTATGTGTACATGTGTATGTGTACATGTGTGTGTACACATGTATGTATGTATTTGTATGTATGTGTACATGTGTACATGTACACATATATAAACACATGCACACACACACACACACATACATGTGTGTCCATGTTTGTGTGTGTGTATACATGTGTGTATGCATGTGCATATTTGTTTGTGTGAACATGTATGTGTTTGTATGTGTGTGTGTGTGTGTGCAAATGAATGTGTACATGTGAGTGTCTGTATTTGTGTATGTGGGGGTACACATGTGTCTGTGTCTGAATGTGTGCATATATACATGTGTCTGTGTGTGTATGTATATATATATATGTATGTGTGTATGTATGCTACTTTTAATCCTGACCCCCCCCCCCCCTATTCCTGTACCATCAGAACTGCTTTTGTAGGGCTTGTTTGTTATAGCATCAAAGACTGCTGCTCCTCTAAAAAGCCCGTAAATGCAGCATCACTACACTGCAGACAGTTGCGGGGTAGTTGCAGTGCAGCCCCATTCACCCTGGGTATACCTCCAGCTACAGCCACAGCATGTGTACACCCCCAGCTGTTGCCTCTGAAGCTAAAGAGGGAGAAGTTGGGGGTGGTAAAAACAGCTCAACCATGTGGTTTTACTACCACTTCAACCTGACACATGAACAAACTCTTGATTCACATCTGTGTTGATGCGTGCTGCATGTAGGGCAGCCTATTAATTTCAGAAATGCAGAGAAAGACCCCGATCCCTTTTTTAATTGCGCCGCACCAAAAGCACCGCATGTTTGCCAATGTGTGGGGTACCATCAAGAATTGATGACACCCCTAAAGAGCAGAGCATTTGTCTGTGTGTCAGGAATGAGTCAGATTTTGAGCGTGTTCCATGACACACAGTAACGTGAACCAAGCCTTGAACAGGGGTGCCTCAAGACTGAAAATACCTGTCAAGGATGCCCGATGTGCATTAGCATATAATCTATTTTCATTTACTTTCCAATGGAAAAACTATTTATTGCCTTTTTAACAACATCTTCTCTCTAGTTTAAAATACAATTCAAAGTTTGTCTGGACTAAAAAAAGAAGTGATGCATTCTTCTTCTGACTGATTAAGCTACGTGTACGTTTCAAATAGACTTGAATAGCAGACAATCAGATAACACAGGGTCATCAGGCTTTTCATAGCATAACATTTAATTACTATAGAAAACTTGCAGTCAGATGGATCTAGTGAGCCACCTGCTGGCTTCAAATGGTAAATATTTTATACTTATTTGCAATATTTTATACTTACCTGAAAGTGATAAAACAACAATATTATTAGTCCATCATGGTAGAGGCTTACTTACTCATGTTACAGCTGACCCACTAACGTTTGGTGATCTGTTGACTGAGGGGTTATACGAGTATTCGTATTCAAGGAGCAGCAGAGAGGTGCAGAAAACACAGATGCACAGAATGAAGCAAAGGCAGGGAAATCTTTGCAGGTCCTTAGCTTCTAACTCCCTCTCCATCAAGGAGTACAGCAGTACTTTAGATAATTTTACAGACTTGGGCCTCAATACATAAGAGTGCCTTTAAATAGAACATGTGTAGGGGGGACCACAATTTAGCAGTTGTCAAGGCCAAACGATGCAAGTCTCTGCCCCTCTTTTTCTTGGATAGTAAAACCACCCACCTGTTGCTGATGGATCTCTCTGTTATAATGTGTTATACTCCGTAGGTCTGCTCACAACATCCCCGCCCGTAGGTCTTAATATTTGAGGATAAAGGAATGTCCACACATGCATTTTTCATAATTTACTGTAACTTCACATCTTCACAAACTTTATGTAACCTCTAACATCACATACCATTAGAATTCTTCTGTGTGAAATGCCACACACAAGAGTAGACATTCTATAGCTCTTATTTCTGAGCAAAATGTAAGCACATCTTTCAAGCCATCTTCCTTTGACACTTCTATTCCTACGTAGCACCACAGTGTTGGGACCCCTTCCACATTTATACTAAGTTGATAGCATCATACTTTCTTCACCATATCACATGACACACAGCTATGGGTCAGGGGAATCAAGGTGCTTTCTATGGTATACCGGTCTTTTCCCAATGTCCCTGTTATAGCTCTCTTCAGCCGGGCACAATCCCAGATGGCCCATACTTCCACAGGCTTCCACCACTATTCAAAAATGCCTGGGACTTCAGCACTGCAAAGGGCCCTTTGGGTCGGTACTGCAGGAGACTGCTACTTATCAGCTCTGGGGTGTTTTGGTTCCCATGCCCCTTCTACCAGCTGGGCTCCACCCATCACTGGCATTTACATATGTGGGCATTAATCCAACCTATGACAACACTAGAGGAGAGACAACACTAGAGGAGGAGAAAAAGTTCAGTCTTTTTAAGGTACTGCTTAGGAAGGATTACCATTTCTAGGTGTTTTGTATAAGAATGTATATCTTCCCTTTTTGGGTTCACGTGCACTTCAATGGTCTCCAGTAGACACCCAATTATCCCCCACGTCTGTGTGCACATCCTCATTCCATGGCTATCAGAAGAAGAGACTGCTTGCTGTATGAATGTTTTTGGTTGATAGTTTATGGCTTCCCCCTAGCACAATATGTCAATGGCAGTGTCTGTTGTTACAAGAATTTTTGTAGGATATCATAAAATACTGTATGTATTATGGGTAATGTATACCTTCTCTGAGATGACTTTGATGCACTTAGAACAAAGTTTCCTAGTTTTAAGATCAGTAATAATGTTGTTTCTTATTCGGTAACTATCCATTTTCTTCCTTACACAGTCTTTATCAGACACACTTGCAAGGTTTAATCTCTTTGGATATACAGTGATAGAAGCAGAGAATATATGTAGGTGAATAGAACTTCATAATCCCATGGGCTGTAAGATTTTGCAGTTTCTTACCATTTTACAGTCAGAAAAGGTCATAGAGTACAAAGGAAAGGAATTTTCTCACTATAAAAAAAATACTTTCAACCATTATTCTTCTGCTCAAGTGAAGTGAGACCCTAAAATCCTTTGATTTGCCTTGAAATCTAGGCTCATCAGATTTTATAACACATAACATAGCTCTTAATATACTCCAGTTTGTACGTGAAAGGTCATTATTTAAGATCATTGGATAAAGCTAATTGGCTATGGGATTCCTTGGACAGCACGTATTATGTAACAAAATTGATAGTAAAACTCTTGCTAAGAGAATGAACTGTAATCAGTATTGGAGTCCTGGAAGATCTATTAGGGACCGTGTGTTCTAGTTGACTTGTTGGCCAAGCATTCATCCACGTATGTTGTCTGAGTAGGCTATTATCTCATAATTATATCGTCACCATAGCAACATGAGGAAAAATGAACTTGTTAGCTGATATCTTTGCAAGACATGGTCTATAACGAATGCATATGGCAACTACATGTCTACTTTACCTGTATCTTTATGATGGGGTGACGTGTAATAATAAAACCAAGATCTTCAGTTCCTTAATCAGAACAGTGAGGTTTGAAAATACAGAAATATATATTTGTGAGTGTATATGGTTTTCTCTTTTATTGTTTCTTTTTTCGCTTACAATGTCTTTCGAGTTTCCTGATGCATAATATACACCTAATTTTGATGTTCACTTTCTCACTTCACCTGCATCATTACAATCTACACATATTTATGTGTAGAGGATTCTCAATCTCTTCACGTTGTTTCACACATCGAATAAGAACACATGTATACACATTTGACACTGTTTTGTATCATTTATTGTCACATTGATTATATCTATATTTGTATGTCAATTTGTTGTCACTAGATTTAATTTATGCTTTTCTATATTCAATGTTTATGTTAATTTTATTACATATATACTTTTTACTTAGTTTTCACTTAAACTTATTTCATTCCTGTTTTGGGTTTTATATGTGTGTCAGATATAACCACTAATGTGGTCCACCCCTCCAGGTGATCACCATCAATTGTTATTCACCATCCCAACATACACTATTAGCGATGGTTGGCCACAGGTGATGGTGGACCACGTGACTGGTTTGGTTTAGGTGTGTATATATTTGAGTTGTGTACCATTTTGTTTTAGCTATGACTAAGCACTGACATTACCGTGCGAAACGCGTCAGAAATACACCCCACTGTCTGCTGTGATTTGTAGTGCTGTTTTCTTTTACCATTAAAGGCAACCTTTTTAAGGATTTTTTGGAAGTGCGGCTGTCTAATCTTTTTTTCTCTAAGTTATGTGGTTTTCTGGTCTATCTATCTATCTATCTATCTATCTATCTATCTATCTATCTATCTATCTATCTATCTATCTATCTATCTATCTATCTATCTATCTATCTATCTATCTCTTTGTCTGTATGGCCTCATTCACATGAGGGTAAAAAAATTAACTTACAACTGTTTTTTATTTACAGATCTGAACACAGCTGCATTTTTCCCATTGGAGACATTCACACTAATGCGTAAATATGCACTGCGTTCAGATCCGTAGCACAAAATCCAAAAATCTGGATCCGAGGACATACTGTACATGTACACATATGCCAGATGCAGGTACTGAAAAAAATAAATAAACAGGATCATTTTACACAGATATTTACTGATCATTACGTGGGAACTTTTGGGGTAAAAACCAGTGAGTACATGCACATACACTCATATGCGCTTAAAAGTCTGCACTCAAACATCATTTTTTAAAATTCATTTGTGGCTCTGCACTTATTGCTGTTTTACTGATTTTTACATGACTGTATGCATTTTTCCACAGACACCATTACACTTGTGTTCAGATCAGTAAAGACGGTAGCGTTTTTTGACTCTTGTGTGCAAGAGGCCTAAAAGTGGGCAGTTTAATTTTACAGTGGAAGTTTATAACTTTAATTTGTTGTCCTGACTTGTTGTGAACTCACACATCTACATTTAATACATGCTCTTTCAATAACATTTATTTTGCAGACCATCTGGACTTTCAGATAAGAAAGTCCAGAACCACTTAATGTTAGTTGACTGCTTATGTATAACTGAAAATACAGTTTGGGTAAGTATCATAGATCTGAATAACTGGAGATCAAGTTACACAGACTAAAAACAGAATAAAGTAGTTAAAAGAGATGTATGTTTTAAAAAACAATTCATCCTTTGTTCGATGCTGCATCTGTCGCCTGCCAGCTCTAACACTGAGAACTGAGCTATCAAACACAGCCAATCGCTCGGTTCTCATGGCTCCCTAAGCAGAGAGACAGTGACTGTCAGTCACCTGCTCTCTGGTTTGCCCCCCCATGCTTACTGGAACTCTGGGCTGTGGAAAGGGCTCCAGCTCTCAGCAGCTTGATGAGAGGATGAGCCAGGTGCAAATCCAGCAAAACTAACTGCACTCCTGTGATCTACGGGAAAAGTACAGG
Source organism: Rana temporaria (assembly GCF_905171775.1). NCBI lineage: Eukaryota > Metazoa > Chordata > Amphibia > Anura > Ranidae > Rana > Rana temporaria. The sequence goes on along the minus strand of NC_053494.1, from coordinate 162,685,257 downwards.
CAAATTACCTTTGGCTATACTTCTCCTTTAAGTTAGGTAAAAAGAAGACGTTTAACTATCTGCTGACTACAAGTGATATATATATATATATGAAATATTCTTATGTAACATTTCATATTTACCCGATTAGAAAAATAAATTATTTTTATTATTGCTTTTTGAATTTTGAAATTCATATATATGCTGTTTTTGATGAAGTTATAATTTAACTCAACGTTTACCATTGTTGATTTGCAAAAAAGAATTGCATAAATGTGGGGAAAATATAAATAAAGGAATGTGAAATAAAAATGAGAATTATTATACTGAATACTATCATTACAAGATGTAGTACAATATAGTGCACTGTTGGACTGTTTTGATCACAGTTGGACTGTTTTGATCACAGTGTGGACTTTCACATTATTTATTAGCGCAACTTGCCTCCCTTTTTACTACTTTAATATTACTTTGGCAATACTATAAAAATTAAGCTGTTAAAGCAAAGAATAATGCTATCATGACTACTTCTGATAGTTGTTATTTTCTTGTTATCATGTAAAAATAGGGAGGCTAGGGACAGAGGTCCAAAATACTGCATGGTGATCCCGCCTTCAGAATCTCTATGATATATGAAACTCTATGCAATAGAACCCATCTTATCAAAGACCACACAAAACTTAAAATCAGTTTTTGGTGGAACTGTCCTTTAATATAACACCATATATCCCTTTTCATTAGAGGCATCAAGTTAATTTTAACCATAAATGCGCTTTAGAAAGTACAATTAAAATATGAAAGTTATGTATATAGTAATCTATTCACTCTGTACTGGTCTACTCTAATGAGCTTATGTAATTAAAAAAGGTATAATGATCATTTTAATTTTCTGGTCTATAATGGAGTAAGTGCTCCTGATTTCTTTGAACGCTCTGCAAGTATCATGGGCTTTGCCTTCACATTTAATATTTGTATAGAAACCTAATTAGTACCTCTGTACAGTGGAAACTAGTGATAGGATTGAACATTCCGGGAATGAAACAGTCAAGAGGCAAATGCTTAAAGCATATAGACCTGAGAGATTAGAGTTTCATTAAAGGAAAGGCCATAAAGTTAGTTGTAGGTAATTACCTTTCTCATTATGCTGTAGAATTCTTTGCTCTATTGAGAAGTGATCATAGAATGTTGTACCTTCTGCGCTACCATGTTTTAAACTGCAGGGGCCCTTCATTCCATAAGAAGACACGGCAAGAGCAGTGCCCACCTCCTTCCGGGTGTACCTTGCAAATTGGGGTTTAAATGTGAAGCGCATCAAATTAAAATACAATATTAATTATTTTGTCTTGCTAGGAGCCTGAGCAGCTTAAAGCAGCACGGGTAATTGTCTAATTCATTGTATGTGTCTACAGTGAACTTAATCATTGTGTCAGCTTCTAATAAAAGGTTATTACGGAAACAAAGATCCTGGTTTTACATATGGTAGGCATGGGAGACTCGGAAGAGAGGGTCTCAGAGGTAGACTTGAGGTCCTTGACAAATGATGTCCATGCTGTGATCAGATACTTAACAAGAAATCTCGTTATTAACTAGGCCTGTACAGATAATTAGCGCTTGAGCTTCAAATTTTAACTCTGGCTTGAGATGTATAATTTATCAAGTACTCTAGCTGGCTGTCATAGTTCTATAATAAGGCAGTGTTATTGATGAATTGAGATTAGGAACAGATTGTAGAAAAAAAATTAGGCCAATGGTTTGCCCAAAAGGTCTGATTTCAATATTTACTGTACTAATTTGGTATTATTTTGGTAAATTGATGTAGTCCCTAATGCATGGAAGTACCCAGGAATAAACTATGTATCATTGTAGGAAACACAAGTATTTAAAGTTGATGGATTTCTTTTATTATTAGAAGTGGCTGCTATAAGCACAAACAGCTCAGTGAATTTAAAGCTGTTATGCAACAGATTCAATGTTAAAGGTACGGTCTATTCAGACAAAAACATTTTGTACGTAAACTAATAAGAGAGGCACAGCCTTCCTCCTGATATTCTCTGATTTTCATCCTGGTATCTACCCTGTAAGCCTGACAGCCATACTAGAGAAATTACTATATTTGTATGCACATCCACAGAATCCTCCTGAATTTAAAGAGACCCAGGGGTTGATTTACTAAAGACAATATTTTTGTTGATATTTTTTATTTTATTGATATTTTTTTTATGGTTGAACTAGATGGACTTGTGTCTTTTTTCAACCCGACTAACTAGGTAACTATGTAGCTGTTCACTTTGCAAGGTAAATTGTACTTTGCAAGAGAATTTGCCCAGAGCTTAGTGAATGTTGTGAGCATAGGAATAGCCAATCACAGACAAGAAAAAAACAGAACTTTACACATCATTGAAGTTTACACATCATTGGATGATAAAAGTCAGCAGAACATCACCTCATTCACTAAGCTCTGTGACAAATTCCTTTGCAAAATGCAACTGCCTTTGCAAAATGAACAGGTGGTATGTTATGTACTCACATTTTATATCCCATAATAATGGTATACTGTAAAAAAACAAATTGGTAAAGACAAGAATGGACTATATTTTCAAGCATGTACAAATCTTTATTAGCAGAATAATGAAAGCTTACTTTTGATTGGTTAAAGTGGAGGTTCACCCAAAAACTATGGGCCAAATCCACAAAGATCGTGCCTAACTTAATTTTTCCCATTTAAGTTACACTGCCCTAAAATTTCTACCTAAGTGCCCGATCCACAAACCACTTACCTAGAAATTTTGGGCTGTGTAACTTAAATTCTGCCATCGCAAGGCGTTCCTATTGTAATGGGGGCGATTCCCATTTAAAATAGGCGCGCTCCCGCGCCGGCCGTACTGCGCATGCTCGTGACGTAATTTTTCCGACGTGCATAGCGCGAAATTACGTTACGTCGAGCTTTGTGGATTGCGACGGGTCAATAAAGTTGCGTCGGGAAAAAAAAAAGATACGGCGCGAAACAAATAATTCAAAATTTAAAAAAAATCGCGTCGCTGGACAGAAAGGTCTGCTTTTGCATGGTGTACTAACTTTACACCATGTAAAAGCAGCCCTAATTTTGCGTATGCAAACAAAAACTTACGGAGAAAAAACTAAGCTGAAAAGCTTTGTGGATCTCCGTAAGTGCTAATTTGCATACCCAAGGCGGCATTTCGACACGAAATGCCCCCAGCGGCAGATGCGGTACTGCATCCTAAGATCCGGCAGTGTAATTCAATTACACATGCCGGATCTTCTCCCTAACTATGGAAAACTGATTCTGTGGATCAGTTCCATAGTTAGGAACAGGGATACGATGGAGTAACAGCAGTTACGCCATCGTATCCCTTTTGTGGATTTGGCCCTAAATTTTTAACATTAGATTGAGGCTCATTTTGTCAAGGGGAATCGGGTGTTTTTTTTTAAATCTAAGCAGTACTTACCGTTTTAGAGAGAGATCTTCTCCGCCGCTTCCGGGTATGGGCTGCGGGACTGGGCGTTCCTATTTGATTGACAGGATTCCGACGGTCGCATACATCGCGTCACGATTTTACGAAAGTAGTCGAACGTCGGTGCGCAGGCGCCGTATAGAGCCGCACCGATGTTTGGCTTCTTTCGGCTATTCGTGACGTGATGTATGCAACCGTCGGAAGCCTGTCGGAAGCATGTCAATCAAATAGGAATGCCCAGTCCCAAAGACCATACCCGGAAGCGGCGGAGAAGATTTATCTCTAAAACTGTAAGTACTGCTTCGATTTAAAAACAAAAAACACCCGATTCCCCTTGACAAAATGAGCCTCAATCTAATGTTAAAAATTGCTTTTCGGGTGAGCTCCCGCTTTAATACAGGTCACTGCTCGCTACTGTGCTTTGCTCTATGTTTTTAGATGAGCTCATAGGTGGATCTGTGTAACCAATTAACCATATAACAACCATATTCTGAATGCTGTTCATATATCTTTATTGTTTGCCCTTTGCTTTACTCCTAAGCATGATTCTAAAAACACTCACATAATCAATAACCATGGTTACATTGTTAGCACAGTATCAAGCACACAAAACAATTATTGCTGCCAGCAGTAACATAGTGCTTTGACTAATACCTGAACAGCAGACTCATAAAAATGAAACAGAAGGTGGGTATACATGTTATTAGCAATTTCTCACTCTTAAAATCTAAAGTAGAGTTGATGGCTTAAGCATTGAAGGCTCTTTTCATTAATGTTTTTTTTTTGTTTTTTTGTTTCACCATAGGCACCTAACAGGGAATGGCGCTGCACTGCATTCATATATATAGAATCAAGGGTTTTATTAATTATTTTCTAGCTGAGTCATAAAGTCAGTTACGGCTTGTTTCCATGAAACTGGGCATTCAAATTCCCTTATAATGTGTTTTTGGCAGCAGATACTATGCTCAGTTTCCAGCTGTCCAAAGGGGGATGCCAAATCACAGCAGGAATTGAAGACTGTTTGTATTCAACTGTAGCACAGAATTTTATGGTGATTTTCTTTGTATACTCTGCAGTTGCAGGCTTCCAGCGACTCAGTGGGAATCCTTCAGTGTGTAGTTGAGCTAGTCAACCTCCTCTATATTGCAGTTTAGAGAATACACGATAAACAAAACCATTTTGCCATAAAGAGTTATCTGTTAGACTCCGCATGAACTGTTTTTTGAGCTTATTGCAGAAATGGCTACAATTTAGAGAAATATCATTTTATGTTCTAAACAATAAACCACTTGTTACAGTTGTATGGCATTCTAACCCGATTCCGAAGAATGAGGCAGAAACTCCTATGTGTTTGCCAGATACTAGCCTACGTGTAGTATTTGCCAATACTGAACCATTACGGTGTATGCCTATGTTTAAAGTGAGATAGAAAGAAACCGTTTTGTTTTTTTCATTAAAAATGTTGTTTTGTAATTTTCTTTTGCTAAAACAAAATGAGAAATTAATAAAATGATTTTGTTTAACATTTAAAGAATAAAAGAAACTCTCCCAATCCCCATTTTCATCTAAAATTACTATATAACTCAATAGTAGAGATAGGCATTCCTAGTGACTTTTTTTGTGCACATTCGCCAAGGAAATTGCTTTAAAACCATAGTGCACTATATGGTCTTTGAACTATGACCATCAGACTTAGAAAGGCCAATTAGGGAGCTTGTGGATAAACCAATAACCTCACTATAAAGCAGGGGCAGAGGACAGCCTTAGTGTCAGCATTTCCAGAATTTGCCCTTTCCTGACTAACGACACTAATTTCCTGCCTTGATTATTGCAACTTCCTCCTCACTGGCCTACCTTTACACAGACTATCCTTCCTTTAGTCTATTATGAATGCTACTGCTAGAATAATACACCTTACTAACCAATCCATGACTGCTGCTCCTCTCTGCCAATCTTTTCACTGCCTTCCTCTACCTGCTGTATAAAATTCTAAATACTAACCACAACATACAAGGCCATCAATAACATCGCCCCCAGCTTCATTACCAACCTCATCTGCAGATATTGCCCAAATCATCCTCTCTGCTTCTCCCAGGACCTCCTGTTCTTTATCTCCAATGTTACATCCTCCTATTCTTGCCTCCAGGACTTTTCCAAAGCCTCTCCCATCCTCTGGAACTCCCTGCTCCAGTATGTCTGGTCAGCCCCTACCCTGTCTGCCTTTGGCATCCCTTGGAAACTCACTTATTCAGGGAAGCCTACCCCACCTCCACCTCTACCTCCACCTAAGAACTACACTCAAGTCAACCCATCAGATCATCCCCTGCAGCTATTACCTTTTGTACCACCTCCCCCTCCCTTCCCTTTATATTTTAAGCACCATGAGCGGGGTCCTCCTAATCCTTCTGTATTGAACTGTATTTCTACATCATAAAGTGCTGTGTAAACTGTTGGTGCTATATAAATCCTATATGATAATAATAATAATTTGAAACGTCTGTAGGTTAAGGATAGATAGGGCTGACAAATTGCATAGGAAGAGTACAGAGTTAGGAAACGGTACTTTAATTCTGAACATTTTTTTTAACCTTTTTGTTTTTGATTTTAACTTTGTGGTGGATTTGAGACTAACAATTACTTGTATCTGCTGCCCCTTCAATAGCATTTAAAAAAAATATATGTTTTGCTGCAAGGCAGAAAAGTGAGATTTTTGTTTAAGCTTGTTTGGCTTCGTACACACGACCGTTTTTCTCGACATAATCCATCAAAAAACTTGGTGGCAGAGCTTTTTTTCCAAGGAAAACGGTCGTGTGTATGTTTTTCATCGAGAAAACTGTTGTGGAACTCTATGAGAAAAAAAGAGAACAAGTTCTCTTTTTCCTCGTCGGGAGTCTCAATTTCCTCGTTGTGTTCCTCTTTGGGCTGGTTTTTGACGAGAAACACGTTCGTGTGTATGCTTAGAAACCCGCACATGCTCAGAAGGGTGGCGCCAGTGGAATCAAACTTGCCCTTTATAGTGCCGTTGTACGTGTTTTACGTCACCGCGTTTGAGAACGACGAGATTTTGTCTTGACAGTGTGTACGCAAAGAAAGCTTGTCAGTATTCTCAACAAGACATTACAATGGGTGACATTGCCATGATGCAATAATGTGATGACCATGGGAACCATCAGTGGTTTTGAAGTACTCGTTACAACGGATAGCATGTGTGTGGCAAATTTACTGATGAGCGGTAATATTTATTTATTTACTTACTTATGTACGAATTGGTTGGTTCAACAGTTCTTTGCTATATACATATGCATCTATTTGTTAATGACTCCAAAAACTATGTCGTTTTGGGTAGTCCAAGAATGTCTGGTTCATAGATGGGTGTATATTCATTCATTAACCCATTGGTTAACTTAGTCGATGGAACCCATTATGCATATTTTTACTTTGATTATGCATGAGCCCAGTAACATTCTTGATTGTTTTTTTGTCTCAGATCATGTGATCTTCCTTCATCAATCTCTCTTCCTCTAATCATAATTGGGGTCAGCTCCATGTTCCATGTAGTATTAATAAAGATGTGGAATTATTATTCCATTATGTTGTTATATACATATATTCTACAGGGCTTTACCCAGTATTGTGGTTTCTTTCTATGTGAGGTTTCTACATTTTTTAATTTGTCCATTCAGGTCGCCTAGTCTAATCTTTTTATTACTTATTTACTAAACCACCAGCTATATTGAGTTACTTATTATTAGACTCAATAAAAATACAATCAATAAATGGACATCGGTGCACATATTTTTTGTGCATGCTTTATTTATATATATATATATATATATATATATATATATATATATATATATATATACACATATATTTCAGTTGAAATTTATGTTTTTATATACTCACGCGTTTATTCTTATTTTCAGCATTTAGGTGTTCACTATTATATACACATATATCTTTTTCGGCACATAAATGCACACCACATGTACTTTTAATATTTTGAAAATAATGTTTTAAACTATTTATATACAAGCAAGCCTTTTTCTATGGTATAATACATGTTGATTAGTTTTGAAGTTAATATATTCGGCTTTGTCTTAACAACCATACTTCCATTTGCCATATGTTTATGGTCCAGCTCCATGTTTTCCTGGTTATATGTGTGCCCCTTCCCTGACCACACTTGTTTGCAATTCACTCATTACAATTGATCTATGTTACACCTACACTGAGCAAAATTATAAACGCAACACTTTTGTTTTTCCCTCTATTTATTATGAGCTGAACTTAAAGATCTACGACTTTTTCTATGTATACAAAAGGCCTATTTCTCTCAAATATTGTTCACAAATCTGTGTAACCCCCGGATCAGGCTGGTGCATTTTGACATGCGATTTGACATGTCGAAGTCGCATGTCAAATCGGCGGCATTTGCCAGCAATTGCTGGCAATGGCACCGTCCTAATCGGTGCGACGCCGCATCTGCAGCACTGCACCGATTTCAAAAAGTATTTTCTCTACTACTTTTTGCAATTTAGGCCCGCGATTTACATTGACATCTGTGCAGAAACTGCACAGGTTTCTCCCTAATCGCGACAAGCGGGAGTGAAATCGTGCAAGTTCAGGTGAACTCACATGACTTCATTCCCACTGCCCTGGGCTTAATCTGTGTTAGTGAGCACTTCTAATTTGCCAAGATAATCTATCCACCTCACAGGAGTGGCATATCCAGATGCTGATTAGACAGCATGATTATTGCACAGGTGTGCCTTAGGCTGGCCACAATAAAAGGCCCCTCTAAAATGTTTGGGATGCTCTGGATCGGCGTACAGGACAGCGTGTTACAGTTCTTGCCAATATCCAGCAACTTCACACAGCCATTGAAAAGGAATGGACCAACATTCCACGCAGGGGAAAGCAAGTCCAGTCAAGTGGCCCATTGAACCACCGAATCAGCTCACCATTCATGCCCACCTGTTTTTTCAATGGAGCCTGATCCGTGCCCATCCAATGCAGCCTCACCAGTGGCCATAAATGCAGCCTCACCAGTGCCCATTAATGCAGCTTCACAAGTGCCCATTAATGCAGCTTTACCAGTGGCCATAAATGCAGCCTCACCACTGGCCATAAATGCAGCCTCAATATGACTTGGTCTAATCAGCATCTTGATATGCCACACCTGTGAGATTGATGGATTATCTCGGCAAAAGAAAAAGTGCTCACTAACACAGATTAAGATTTGTGAACAATATTTGAGAGAAATAGGCTTTTTGTGTGCATAAAAAAAGTCATAGATCTTTCAGTTCAGCTCATGATAAATAGGGGCAAACACAAAAGTGTTGCGTTTATAATTTTGCTCAGTGTATATATTTGTGGTAAAACGTTGTGGTCTTATAGCTATGATTAAGCACTATTGAGAGTGTGAAATGTGTCAGCTATTTATACTGTACCCTGCTGCTGTCATTCATTTTTTTTTTTTTTTACAATAAAGGTGTTTGAATTGGAGTGCGGATGTCCAGATTTTCTTTCCTCATGATACAAGAGATGGCCAGGGACTTCAGACATGATACAGGAGATCAATGCAGCCTCATCAGTGTCCATCAAATGCAGCCTCACCAGTGCCTGTCAGATGCAGCCTACCAGTCAGATGCAGCCTCCCAGTGCCAGTAAGATGCAGCCTACCAGTGCCTGTCAGATGCAGCCTACCAGTGCCTGTCAGATGCAGCCTACCAGTGCCTGTCAGATGCAGCCTCCCAGTGCCAGTCAGATGCAGCCTAAGGCCGCGTACACACGATCGGTCAAAACCGATGAAAACGGACCGAAGGACCTTTTCATCGGTCCAAACCGATGGACTGATAACTGATAGGTCAAAACCGATGGTTAGTATGCAAAAGCATCGGTTAAAAATCCACGCATGCTCAGAATCAAGTCGACGCATGCTTGGAAGCATTGAACTTCGTTTTTTTCAGTTTGTCGTTGTGTTTTACGTCACCACGTTCTGACATGATCGTTTTTTTAACCGATGGTGTGTAGGCACATCAGTCAGCTTCATCGGTTAACCTATCGGACCGCTCTCATGGGATGGACCGATCGTGTGTACGCGGCCTAACAGTGCCTGTCAGATGCAGCCTCATCAGTGCCTGTCAGATGCAGCCTGTCAGTTAGATGCAGCCTCTCAGTTCCCGTCAGATGCAGTCTACTTGTGCCCATCAGATGCAGCCTACCTGTCCCCATTAGATGCAGCGTCAACAGTGCCTGTCAGATGCAGCTTGCCTTTTCCCGGATCAGAGCGGCAATCTCCTGCTGTGTCATGGAGCTGGATTAGAACTTCCCAGCCGCTGTAACAATGTCCCGCCTCCTGTGATCACGTCACACTGGCAGGTCCAGCTTTTTCTCTCTCCTCTCCCGTCCATGCAGAAGGGGGGGCAGTCAGTGCTGGGTCTGGGCAGTGGGAGTGAGAGTTTCATATACACTTTTTGCTTACAACTGCAAACAGCAACCCTACCATGGAGCCACAGTCTGGGCTCTTGAGACCCCCCACAGTGGCGGAACTCCATGACCTGGTCACAAGTGTGACCTTTGCGACCCTGGTAATTCCGCCACTGGACCTGGGAAACCCTGGGATGGAGCCGCAAAACAAATCTTGTGGTACATGCAGCATGTTGTGGCAAACAATGGTAATGGTCAGGTTTTGCAGTGGAATTGGCTTAAAAGAGAAGTATGGGATTTTTTTTTAAATCATACTTACCTAGGTGGATGCTGCTGGTTCAGAGGCTGAAAACTGAGCAATCAAACACAGCTGATCACTTAGTTCTCCCCGTCCGCTCTGAGCAGAGAGCCTTCACTGTTAGCTCTCTGCTCTGCCCCTCCAGCACTCACTGGAGTGCTTGGCTGTGGAGGATGTAGGAGCAGCTAGCTCTGACTCTTGATGGATTGCTGACAGGCTAAGCCAGGTCCTGGACCAGCTCTGTGATGTCAGCCGTCATTGAACTTTAGCTTACTGTCTCCTGCAAACAAGATTTTTTTTTTGTGAATGAGTAGTGTTGCCCCTTACCCATTCACATGAGGGGGTGGTATCTAATTTTAAAAGAAGCATCCAGATAAGTCCTCACCCACAGACCCCTACAACCACTGGGCCAAGGTTTTAGTGAAAAGGTCTTTCTTCTTATCAACATAGGGACCCAGTGCTTTGGCAGGGGTCCCCCCTGGCAATGTACCCTCCCCATGTTGAGGTTAAGCAGCCTTATATAGTTCAGTGGGGGTGGGGCAGATTCATCCTTCCCCTTACCTGTCCAACCAGGCTGCATGCTTGGATAAGAATAGTCTGGTATGGAAATTGGGGGTCCCTTCTTTTTTGTGTGGGGTCCCCCTTGACATTGGTATAGGTGAATGGAATGCCAAGCCTCTTTTTTTTTACAAACAGAGAGAAGCAGCCAGGAGCTGTCATTTACTAACAATTTACACAGTACTTTTTTTTTTCTTCAGGGCCGGTGTTCTATCAGTATGAGTCCCTCCATTAGATAGTGACCGGGTTGAACTGCGCAATGCGCAATTGGAGATCGCGGAAATCTCAGAGACTTAACATCTGTTCTGTCAGCTGTTCTTGGAGCATGCGCAGTTAACAGGCCGCTTGCTCCCGATTCTTATCCACAACGCTCGCTGTATCAGATGGGGGACCCATCTCAATAGAACAGCGCTGGCCGCGCTCACAGCAATTCAGTAGGGTGGCGGATGATTTTTAAAAAGGGGCGGATGTATTATTGAGCAGTGATTTTTTAACCATCTGCCCCTTGCTGTATTGCTGTGAGCGCGGCCAGCGCTGTTCTATCAAGATGTCCAACCAGTAAAAAATCACTCCTCAATAATACACCAGACACTTTTTAAAAACCAGCCGCCCCTTGCTGTATTGCTGTAAACGCGGTCAGCGCTGTTCTATCGAGATGGGTCCCCCATCTGATACAGCGAGCGCCGTCGATAAGTTTCGGGAGCGGGCGTCGTAACTGCGCATGCTCCAACTACAGCTGACGGAACAGATGTTCAGTCTCTGAGATTTCCGTGATCTCGGACTGCGCATGCACAATCCAACCTGGGCACTATCTGATAGGGGACCCAGAATGATAGGACACCTGTTCACACCAGACATTGCACAGAAATGCTCTCACGTTCCTATGCAGTTCCTGTGTGATTAGAGCGCTGTGCAATTTCAGCTCATTCAAATGCATGGGCTGAAACACATTACACTGCACCAATAGTAGTGCGTGCACTTTTGGAATAATACTGCAATTGGATTGCATAGTACTTCTGTACCATGAGATCTGGTGCAGGCAAACGGGGCTCAGATTTGGCATCAGAACTTGGGTGAAGTTTGGCGAAGCTGTCTCAAACAAACCCCCTACCTGAAGTAAATTTGGCTGATTACTACTAGTGAGGAATAAAAACTTAAGGATATGTGGTATGTTTAAGCAGTATTCACCTCCATTCATGTGGTTAATTGTGCTCTTCAGCTCTTTAAAGTGTCTAATATTTCCAAAGCCCCAAGAAGTTAAACAAGCTTGTTTCAGTTGGGCTCAGTAGGCACCAAGTTTTTGTGTAAAAATAATCTGGGGGCTGTAGAGGCACCTGACCATTTTTACATGATCCCTGATCTCCTCTAATGAGTTAGAATCCGGTATCACGTGGCTCTTTTTCGGGTTTAGAGCTGTCAAAATTATGACTGAAGAGCTGGCTTCAGAGTCTGTGCTTGATCGGCTAGAGAAGATGGTAGATAAAACACTAATTCATTTCTAATGTCTCCATAAAGAGAAGCCGTCATCTGTCCAATGCTTTCACATAAGAGGCTTGTTAGCACCTTGTAGATTGTGATAAAGTTAAATGTTAAAAAATATAAAAAAAAGAAATAACAGAAAAACGAATACCACCCACCGTAGCCCTGCACATACACACATAAACCCAAACGCAAGCATAGAACACTCACGTGACTGTAAACGATTGTGCCACTTGTTATCTATCACCACACACTTCAGAGGGAGAGCAATAATTATATGATGCTTTTACTCTTAAAGGGGAGTTCCAGCCTTTTTTATGTTTATTAAAAGTCAGCAGCTACAAAAAGTGTAGCTGCTGACTTTGAATAAACAGATACCTGTTCCACTGTCCAGCGACGTGGCCACCCCGGAGCTTTGCTCGACTCCCCCCTCTCGGCTAGCACCTTTATTCTAACTGTGGGCACCCAGCCGTGACAGCTTTCGGCTTCACGGCCGGGCACTCACTGCGCATGCGCGAGCGGCGCTGCGCTCCCTGAGTGGACAGGCGATCGCCTGGGACCTGTCACGTGTCCCAGGTGATCGCCTACAGGGAGGGGCCGTCTAAGGTGATATGACGAGTCACCTAAGCGGTCCCTGGGTGGAAGGAGGAAGTGGGACAGGAAGTCCCACTCCTACTGAAGCCCACACTCCCCCCCAAAAAAATTACATGCCAAATGTGGCATGTAAGGGGGTGAGAAGTGGTTTAAGCGGAAGTTCCACTTTTGGGTGGAACTCCGCTTTAACTCTTGATCTATAAGGGCAGTTAAAGCACCACATACTGCCATTTTTGAGAACCATCATTTTTTGCTGTTTTTTTTGCGGCTGCGTGCAGGGTTGATTTCATAAACCACTGCACTAATATTGTGCTACATACAAAATTGCAAACCTCCTATTCTATAGGACCTCTGCATTCAGAAAATACATAGTGTTGTGGGGATTTACTAATACTAATTATTACATTTGTGGCGAAAAGTGGTTAAAAATTGGAAAACACTTTCTATTTCTCTGCATGCACTGTTTCTCTCTTGAAGCTATTGTTAGCCACACCATGTTTGCTCTAGTTAAGCTGGTCATACACTGTTTTAATTATAGCTGGTTTCTGATAAATTGACTAAATCTTGAGAGGTAGGTGAACCAGTAGAGCAACAGATTCAGGTGGGTTTGAATTGGGATCTGAACACACACAAGCTCATCCTTATTTAGCAGGCTGAACAAGGGAAAATACTAATGTGTAAGCAGGTGCAGTTAGATAGTCTGCCACTAGGTGCTGGTAACATAGAATAGTGTAATCAGGTGCTAGGTTCCTTTTAATTAGAGCTCTCCTGTAGTGATGTCATGGGTGAATCAGTGCCCATATACAAGTCAGGTTGGGAGAAGCCCTAGTGCAGCTGGGGCATGGGAACTAGATACCCCATCATCAGGCACATGTAGTCAGCAAGTGGAGGCCTTGGACAGGGCGGGAGGACACGGAGAGGTAGACCTGCACCTAGAAGAGCCAGCTGTAGACTTCCTGACTTGTAGTGGTGGAGGCTAGGGCAGGTTACAAAAGGTCTTTTAGGTCAGGCCAAGTGTTCCCTGGAGTAAGGCTATTCCCTTGGAGGACCTGGGAGAAGTGTACCCAATCTGGAGGTTTCTGCAGAGATCCTAACTCGGTGGGACTACTTGTGAGTAGGGTTGAGCGAACCCGAACTGTAAAGTACCAGACATTTGGGTTTTTGGTACCCGGACCCGAACCCGAACAATTTGCTGTAAGTTCGGGTTCGGTTCAGTGTTCGGCAATGTAATGGCGCGCTGCAGGGCAGCCAATCACCATTTGTTTTACTTGTGTGACCTAGAAGCCATCACAGCCATGCCTACTAATGGCATGGCTGTGATTGGCCAGTGCAGCATGTGACCCAGCATGTGACCCAGCCTCTTTATAAGCTAGAGGCACATAGCACAGCTCGCCACTCTGCTTTAGATAGGGTAGGGAAAGGCTGCTGCTGCTGATCTGATCTGAGGGAGAGAATTATATAGGAGTCAGACTATCCTGCTTCAGAAATCAAATTAAACCAGGACTGCATATGTTCCATTAGATACTTTAGGGAAAGGTTCCTGATTTTTCTTATAGGGACAGAAATATATAGGAGTCAGTCCTGCTTCAGAAATCATATTACACCAGCGCTGCATATGTTCCTGTGAGATACTCTGCATTAGATACTTTAAGGAAAGGTTCCTGATTGTGCTTATAGGGACAGAAATATATAGGAGTCAGTACTGCTTCAGAAATCAAATTACACCAGCACTGCATATGTTACTGTGAGATACACCCTTTAGATACTTTTCTTCTATTGTGCTATTCAAAAAACATCCATTTAGGGCAAAAAAAATAAAAATTTGCAGTGTTTCCTCCAGTGTTTGCAGTTTTTCCTCCATATCTGTACGTGTGAGATAAACACTTTAGCTAGTGTTCTTCTATTGTGCTATTCAAAAAACATCCATTTAGGGCAAACAAAAAAAAAATTGCAGTGTTTCCTCCAGTGTTTTCAGTTTTTCCTCCATATCTGTACGTGTGAGATAAACACTTTAGCTAGTGTTCTTCTATTGTTCTATTCAAAAAACACCCATTTAGGGCAAAAAAATATATTTTGCAGTGTTTCCTCCAGTGTTTGCAGTTTTTCCTCCATATCTGTACGTGTGAGATAAACACTTTAGCTAGTGTTTTTCTATTGTTCTATTCAAAAAACACCCATTTAGGGCAAAAAAATTTATTTTGCAGTGTTTTTTTATTTTTATTTATTTTTATGTTATTTTAAGTTATTTCCCTATCCACATTTATTTGCAGAGTACTTGCCATGCTCTTACCAACATTTTGCTGCCATTTGCAGCCCTCTAGCCCATTTCCATTAGTTTTTTAGAGACATTTTAGTACTGAAAAGTTCGGGTCCCCATTGACTTCAATGGGGTCAAGTTCGGGTCCCGAAAATGACTTTTTTTCCGAAGTTCGGCCGAACCCGAACATACAGGTGTCCGCTCAACTCTACTTGTGAGGAATAGTGAATGGACACAGACAGCCTAAAGTGAACCAGAACCCCTGAGTGAGTACTAATTACCCCCGGTAGAGAGAGAGAGACCATCTAGGTAAGATGGCTTACTAAATATGTTGCATGCTGCTTTCACATGTGACTGCTGTGGATGACCCACTATATATGATTGACAATGTACTGGATAGTATGTAGATGTGATGTGACTGTAAATGCCATACTTAAATTAACATCTGTAAAGTCCAGCAACTCTATCTTTGTGTGGACATTCCTTCCTTTGGAATGTAAAGATTAATGACTGGGAATTCTATAAGGAGGCTCTAGGCTTGGAGAGGGCACAAGATGGTGGGGGGGTTAAAGCATCAAGGTAGATTGTTGTTCAGGAAGGGAAGAAGTACGGCAGCACTTGTGCAACTTGGCACAATTGCTAGCCATCCACAAGCCCCCTTACATGTAGACTGCCATTACTGACTTCTGCTTCCAAAAATTCTAGCTGCCTGTTTGTTACAATAATGCTTCAGTACTGTCCCATGTTAGTGACTTAAAAAATATTCTAACCAGTTATAGTAAGACAGATAGCATTTTCAGAAGGTGGTTCTTACTGGCAGCTTCATATTTCAGTACAGGTTTCCATTAAAGTAAATTTAAACCCTGACTGGATGACATATAGTTTGCCAAAGCTCTGTGGATAACAAAAAAAATAAAAGAACTGCCATTTTTTTTATCTCTTTTCATAGATTTTTCTGTTGACAAGTTACTTCATATCTACATGCAATTGCTCTAACATTGGTTATACAGTATCTTACAAAAGAGAGTACACCCCTCATATTTTTGTAAATATTTCTATATATATAATTTATATCTTTTCATGTGACAACACTGAAGAAATTACTTTGCTTCAATGTAAAGTAGTATGTTTACAGCTTGTATAACGGTGTAAATGTGTTGTGCCCTCAAAATAACTCAACACACAGTGATTAACGTCTAAACCGTTGGCAACAAAAGTGAGTACATCCCTAAGTAAAAAATGCCCAATTTGGGCCCAAAGTGTCAATATTTTGTGTGGCCACCATTATTTTCCAGCACTGCCTTAACCCTTTTGGGCATGGAGTTTACAAGAGCTTCACAGGTTGCCACTGGAGTCCTCCTCCACTACTCCATGACAACATCCCAGGGCTGGTGGATGTTAGAGACCTTGCACTCCTCCACCTTCCATTTGAGGATGCCCCACAGATGCTCAATAGGGTTTAGGTCTGGAGACAGGCTTGGCCAGTCTATCATCTTTACCCTCAGCTTTAGCAAGGCAGTGATTGTCTTGGAGTTATGTTTGAGGTCGTTATGTTGTAATACTGCCATGTGGCCCACTCTCCGAAGGGAGGGGATCATGCTCTGCTTCAGTATGTCACAGTACATGTTGCCATTCATGGTTCCCTCAATGAACTGTATCTCCCCAGTGACGGCAACACTCATGAAGCCCCAGACCATGGCACTCCCCCACCATGCTTGACTGTAGGCAAGACACACTTGTCTTTGTACTCTTCACCTGGTTGCTGTCACACACGCTTGACACAATTTCAACCAAATACATTTATCTTGGTCTCATGAGACCACAGGACATGGTTCCAGTAATCCATGTCCTTAGTCTGCTTGTCTTCAGCAAACTGCAGGCTTTCTTGTGCATCATCTTAAGAATAGGCCTCCTTATGGGATGACAGCCATGCAGATCAATTTGATGCAGTGTACGGCATATGGTCTGAGCACTGACAGGCTGATCCTCAGCCCCTTCAACCTCTGCAGCAATGCTGGCAGCACTCATATGTCTATTTCCCAAAGACAACCTCTGCATATGAACCTGAGCACATGCACTCAACTTCATTGGTCGACCATGGAGAGGCCTGTTCTGACTGGAACCTGTCCTTTTAAACGTATGTATGGTCTTTGCCACCATGCTGCAGCTAGGTTTCAGGGTCTTGGCAATCTTCTTATAGGTGGAGTGGAGATATACTGCACTACTAAACACATGATCATAAACAATAAACATAAAAATATAAATAAATGCAGCAGCTCATACTGTGAGACCACACATTCAAACAATGGAAAAAGAAAAGGGAAGAGCTACACAAAAAAACGTGATGAAGGAGCAATATTAACAGATCTAAACACAACAATCTGTATTAATCACAAATAAATAGTGAAAAATGTATATGAAGAAGTGCATAGACAGTCCAAAATTAAAATTGTGAAAAATTATGAAAATCATAACAAGTCCAATCAAGTCCAATCGTTGATGAATCAATATGGCAAACCAATGAAACACTTGCACCGTGTGAAAGCCAGTGAAAAGAAACCTGAGTGAATAAAAAGCCACAATGTGTCAGCAATAACACAAGTGCACCACCACCTATAGGGTTATATGCTTACCAGAGATAAGCTGTATCAGGCCAAAATGTTGAATCGTACTCCTGATGACAGCAATCTCCAATCTCAGAGAACCGAAGCTTCAGGTGTTATGAACTCAATGGCCAAGAGACTCAGCATCAATGACCCAAAATGGAAGGTGACTCACATGGTGTGTAAAGCTTATAAAAGGTTTTAATAGCAAAAATAAACACTTACATTTAAGGCAATAAAAATGTGTAGAACACTGGAGAGCCGACCGGCATGCAGTCTCCCGTTCAAAGCGATGACACAGCGATTCTACCTCCCGACGTACGTTTCGCTAAGAGATAGCGTCGTCTGTTTTTTCATTGTTTTGCCATATTGATTCACCAACGATTGGACTTAATCTTCTTATAACCTAGGCCATCCTTATGAAAAAATAAATTGAATATAAAGGAACAGGGGAAAGGAATGCTATGAAAAAATTGGGACTTTATTTGGAGTGCACAGTTTGGGGAAACAGCCATCAATATAATTGTAGATATAAATATTTTAATTAGGTATAGGTAAACAGTAATTACATTAAATTAATAATGATTGGTAATATTATAGACCATAAATATAGAAAAAGACAATATTTGATGATGTTTGTAAAATTCCTATAAATTAAACTCATCAACACATACATATACATACATATATAGTATTGAAGTACAGATATCACATAGACACGGCTACACATTTGAAAAAGGCCTCCAACCTCCCTGAGCGGTAAGGTATAGTTTGAAAGAGATCCTAGGGTGATAGCATCTTAGTCTAGGTGCCACAGAGTTAAATTAATGTAATTACTGTTTACCTATACATAATTAAAATATTTATATCTACAATTATATTGTTTCTCCAAACTGTGCACTCCATATAAAGTCCCAATTTGTTCATAGCATTCCTTTACCCTTTTATATTCAATTTATTTTTTCATCAGACCGGGACAGAGGTACATGTTCCCTATTGGCCATGACCTCACAAAAAATCCCAATTGTTTCTTCTTTTTCAATAACTTAGGGATGGGAGCACGCAGTTTTACTATGTTTATAAATCAATTATCAGTAACACATGCAATATGTTAAACAACACAATCTTCTATTGTAAAGACACTTCTACACATTGGTTAAATTTCTTTTCCAAATTATACTCCCTTCTTTGCTGGCATGTAATTGAGGTATTATTTTAGATGAGATGTTTTTAACCTGTCATGCCTTGCAGACTATATGGCTATTGTTACATGCTGTGGTATATATAGGCAGCATGTGGTCCGGACCTATGTTCATCCGGGTAGTCTGTCTGTCTTGGGAACTGTGATGTGCACCACTGGTCACCCCCCCTCCCCTCTGACGTTGGGGTGGGCGGGTGCCTTGTTCTGCACATCAACGTCACACCCACTCCTCCACACGTGTGGAGTCCATCCCAGGTCTCCACTGTGTGGGTGGTCTTTCTCGATCCCCATGCATCCCATTAGGTTGAATTGGCGCCAACCGCCGAGTGTCTATGATGGGGACGTCTTCCTACCTCGATGCACGCAGCGTGACGTTGGGGGGGGGTGCTTGGACCGTGCCTATATTAGTCCACCCTGTGCTGTCCCTGAACAACCACTTCCAAGCAACTTATTTCCATGCTCCTACACAAGGTAAAGATACTCTACCTGGACGCATACAACACCTAGTTATTGGAGCTTCTTTATGTTATGGTATATTATTTTACACAATTGAATCTCTAGATTCCCAACATGAATTTTCTATATTCTGTGGATTATGGAGTTGCATACAATTTATATTACTATTTATATTACCATTACCATTATCTCTTATAGAAGCCCATATACCACAGTTGCCATCTTTCGTTTCGTTTGGGTCCTAGCCATTATGCATAGGCTCTCATGCACCCAGGGGGCCATGTGGGGGTGCGCGTTGCTGGCACATGCCCCCTCAGTTCCCTTGCCTGACACTACCGGTGGACCTTCTGGTTCCATGGGCCACGACATGTCCAGCACACCCTTCTGTAAGTTTACTATAGGATCGGTTTCCATCTTATTTGATATATAGTAATTTCCCCCGTCATGTGTTAATTAATTATGGACCCTGATGCCGCGTACACACGATCGTTTTTCGGCATGAAAAAAACAACGTTTTTAAAAACATCATTTAAAATGATCGTGTGTGGGCTTCACATCGTTTTTCGGCTTCTGAAAAACGTCAAAAAAAATTCAAACATGCTGCATTTTTTAACGTCGTTTTTAAAAATGTTGTTTTTCGGGTTGTAAAAAATGATCGAGTGTGAGCTAAAACGACATTTTAAACCCGCGCATGCTCAGAAGCAAGTTATGAGACGGGAGCGCTCGTTCTGGTAAAACTACCATTCATAATGGAGTAAGCACATTCATCACGCTGTAACAGACAAAAAAGCGTGGATTGTCTTTTACTAACAAGGAATCAGCTAAAAGCAGCCCAAAGGCGAATAGAAGTTCCCCTTTAGAGTGCCGTCGTACATGTTGTACGTCACCGCGCTTTGTTCATCATTTTTCAAAAACGATGGTGTGTGGGCAACATCGTTTTTAATGATGAAGTTGGAAAAACTTTGTTTTTGGACATACTAAAAAAACGTCGTTTTTTTTCATGCCGAAAAACGATCGTGTGTACGCGGCATTACTTTTTTATATTTTTGTATTCTGTTTTAGATATGCATCACGCGCCTGCTCCTGACGAGTGGTAACACCAAAACCACGAAACGCGTAGAGATAATGTTAAGCCGTGGCTGCATCCACTTGTCCTTGATAATTTTATGTGACATCTAATTTAACTCTGTGGCACCTAGACTGAGATGCTAAAACCCTAGGATCTCTTTCAAACTATACCTTGCCGCTCAGGGAGGTTGCAGGCTTTTTCCAAATGTGTAGCCGTGTCTATGTGATATCTGTACTTCAATACTATATATGTATGTGTTGATGAGTTTAATTTATGGGAATTTTACAAACATCATGAAATATTGTCTTTTTCTATATTTATGGTCTATAATATTACCAATCATTACTAATTTAATGTAATTACTGTTTACCTATACCTAATTAAAATATTTATATCTACAATCATATTGTTGGCTGTTTCCCCAAACTGTGCACTCCATATAAAGTCCCAATTTTTTCATAGCATTCCTTTTCCCTGTTCCTTTATATTCAATTCATTTTTTCATCAGACCGGGACGGAGGTACATGTTCCCTATTGGCCATGACTTCACTAAAAATCCCAATTGTTTCTTCTTTTTCTAGGCCATCCTTATGTAGAGCAACAATTCTTTTTTTAAGATCCTCAGATCTGAAGAGTTCTTTGCCATGAGGTGTTATGTTGAACTTCCAGTGACCAGTACGAGAGAGTGAGAGCGATAACCAAAAAAAATTACACACCTGCTTTCCATTCACACCTGAGACCTTGTAACACGAATGAGTCACATGACACCCAGGGAGGGCTAATTTTGAAATTTTTACTTAGGGGTGTATTTTTTTTTAACTTAGGGGTGTTTTTCCCATCAGTTTAGACATTAAGGGCCATGTGTTGAGTTATTTTGAGGGGACAGCAAATTTACACTGTTATACGAGATATACACTCACTACTTTACATTGTAGAAAAGTGTAATTTCTTCAGTGTTGTTGTATGAAAAGATATAATAAAATGTTTACAAAGATGTGAGGGGTGTACTCACTTTTGTCAGTGTATAACTAACGTTAGAGCAATTGCATGTAGATGGGAAGTGACTTGTCAACAGATAGAAAAAACAATGAAAAGAGATGAAAAATTATCCACAGAGCTTTAGAAATGTATGTCTTCCAGTCAGTGTTTAAATCTACTGTGTCACATAAAAAGATATAATAAATTATTTACAAAAATGTGAGGGGTGTACTCACTTTTGTGAGATACTGTACATCACAAACCAGCTTCCTGATAGTGAAAATAGTATGCCATGCCTGTGCAGTGTGTTTTTTGATTGCAGTAGCGGGCGGTCCACAAGGGGCATCCCCCAATCTTTATGCGCCGCCCCCTTATCTCCAGTTGTCACCATATAACAGAAATCATATGAATAAGGATCCTTATGGCAGATCACCAAGTATTACTTTTTTTAAAAATCTGCAGATTTTAAATTATATTGGTATGTTACACATTATATGAGATTTTGGTAATTGGGTTTAGAGTAACATGTTACACCTATATTTATTGTACCATTACCTGCAGCACTCACCCCATAACCCCGCCCCCTTGTTACTCATTGTGACATTTGTGTGGGGCTCCGCCCAAATAATCCCATTATTCATTTACAGGAATCTGTGAATGAAGATACTACAAATCCCATCCTCCACTACAGCTTGTAGTTTTCAATGGACTGTTATGCCCTGTACACACGATCGGTCAATCCGATGAAAACGGTCTGATGGATTTTTCCATCAGTTATCCGATGAAGCTGACTGATGGTCAGTCGTACCTACACACCATCGGTTAAAAAAACGATCATGTCAGAACGTGGTCACGTAATACACGTGCAACGGCACTATAAATCCAATGGCGCCACCCTTGGGGCTGCTTTTGCTGATTCCGTGTTACCGCGTGTTAGTAAAAGTTTGGTTAGAGCCGATTTGCGCTTTTCTGTCTGTTACAGCATGATGAATGTGCTAGCTCCATAACGAACGCTAATTTTACCAGAACGAGCGCTCCCGTCCCCTAATTTAGTCTGAGCATGCGTGGATTTTTAACCGATGGATGTGCCTACAGACGATCGTTTTTTTCGGTTAGGTAACCATCAGATAATTTTAAAACAAGTTCCATTTTTTTTTAACCAATGGATAAATAACCGATGGGGCCCACACACGATCGGTTTGGTCTGATGAAAACGGTCCATCAGACCGTTCTCATCAGACAAACCGATCGTGTGTACGCGGCATAAGGGTACTGATGAGCATCCTTGTAGTTCATTGACACTTGCTGCAGCTCTGAGCTGGTAGGGGCTCGGCAAAGCTGTAGGAAGAGTCTGCAGGAGCCTGACATTGCACCCATGATCCATTGATCGTGAATGCAATCCTCTGCAAGCTCCTGGGAGAAAAAAATAAGAAATGCACATTCTTTCCTACAAAAATATGTGCATTTATTTTTTTGTTCACAAAGGTGAACTTAGCCTTTAAGTCAAAAGGTTATGCGAGTAGGATTAATTTTTCTTTTATTGTTGTATGCTGGGTAGACTCAGGCATATAATTTGCATCGATACTAATGGGGCTTTTATTTACAACAGTGATAAATTAAGAATTGTAATCATTTTTGTATTATTTTTTGTTTATAATATTGATTTTATTCATATTATTCAATGTCTGAGCTATACAAAGAGATTTAATTTCTTCAGAGATAAATTAGATAATTACTTATAAAACTGTTGTTTTTTTTTTTTTTTTTAATCCTCCGAAATAGATTACATAGTAACTAGGTATATTAGTCATGACTGGGTGTCAGATAGATTAATTGTGTGTATTTGTAGCTTTCTCTAATAAGGATCAATTTGAAATGCATACAATGTGCTGGAGTGTTACACATACTAATTATCCTCTGCTATAATATAGCTTTATATGCATTTATACATAGTACTGCTGTGGGAAATTTGGATCAGGCTTCGGTAACTGAGTAAGAATCCAAAGGTGCGCAATAATTTAAAAATCCTTTTTACTGGTGATTCAGTTGGTCATCAGATTGCATCCAGTGATATGCCAGTAATAATTAGCATTTTATGAAAAAGTTTTTGACATTTTATACATTAAAAGATGTATAAAAAGTCTCATGAAAAAGTCATTAATTGGTGCTTTTTTAAAAACCACATATTTTAACATGTAAATGTTATAAAAAAAACATGTACCGGTATTTATAAGTTTGCATAAAATTTACTTCAATTAGAAGAAAGGGGTACACAATAATTTACTTGAAAAACAATATGCTTAACATTCTACTCTGATTTTCTCTGCTAACATTTTCCAATGAATTGCTTTTTGAATATTTTTTTGAGCTGTTCTATGCGATCACATGACCAAAGAGTCTGGCGCTCCTGCTCATCCTCTCTCTGAAGCTAGTGGCCAACAACACCTTGAAATGCTGGGAGCTATGGATGCCAGTGGGAAGACATCATGGCTAAAGTGAATTTCAATTCTGTTTTTATGATTTCACAATGCACAGATCAGAGCAAGAGCTCTGTGGTCACAACACAAGAAACTTAAAAATAAAAAAGGATTCAGAAAGTGAATTATTAATTTTTTATTCAATAAAGTAATAAATAGTTAAAGTGGTTATAAACCCCAAAACAAAAATATATATATTTATTGCATCTTAACACATTTCTACATGTGGTGGCTGCATTAGCTTTCTTTATTTTTACCTGGTGATCTGGCCAATAAGTCTGTTATTTTTCAACTTCCTTTAACAGATCAAGCTATCTAGCAAAAGTGCCAGTTAGAGGGTTGAAACTAATTATTTAACACTGACAGTGGTGCTTACAAATCTTCAGCTTTTATTCAGTTATGTAAAACTTTTATCCCAAAAGGAAAAAACCTGTTCATGCTTAAAAGGTGTTATCTGGAGTTTGGATTTAAAGTGACACTAATGTATATATAGTACTTAGACTCCAAAAATTTATTCATACACATGCACTACTTAATGAGCATGTAATCTATTTTTCATTCAATTGTTTCTAATTTTGTTTTCTTTGCTGGGAGGAGGCTGGGAGCAATTAAAGTACTTTTTTGAGTTAAAAATACATACTTGAATAGAATTTTCTTCTTTTAATCTGTTTTAGGTAGATTCACACACATTGCCCTAAACTTGCGGCGGTGTAGCTTAGCGTGTTTAGGCTATGCCGCCGTAAGTTAGCTAGGCAAGTACATGATTCACAATGTACTTGCCTGCTATGTTACGGCGGCGTAGCCTAAAGCGGGCGGGTGTAAGGGCGCCGAATTCAAATGTGTGTAAGGGGATCGTGTTTTATGTTAATAAGGCTTGACCTTACGTTTTTGACGTTTTTTTTATTACTGCGCATGCGCCGGGCGCCTACATTTCTCAGTGTGCATTGCGGCTAAGTACGCCGCACGGGCCTATTGATTTTGACGTGGACGTAAACGGCGTAAATCGCTATTCGCGGACGACTTACGCAAACAACGTAAAAATGTTGAATCTCGAAGCGGGAACGGCGGCCATACTTTAACATTGCTATTCCATCTAATAGATGGAATAACTTTAGGCCTGATAATGGCTTACGGAAACGGCGTAAATGTACTGTGGCGGCCGGGCGTACGTTCGTGAATCGGCGTATCTACTAATTTACATATTCTACGCCAACCGCAATGGAAGCGCCACCTAGCGGCCATCCGAAATATTGCAACCTAAGATAGGACGGCGCAAGCCGTCCTATCTTAGATATGTTTAAGCGTATCTCTGTTTGAGCATACACTTAAACATAAGTCGGCATAGATTCTGAGTTAGGTCGGCTAATCTACTGATAAGCCAGCCTAACTCTTACTGAATATACCTATTTGTGATTAGCTTTGAGTTGAAAGCCAAAAAAATGGCTTGAGTGAGACTTTAAAGTGTATGTATAGCCAACACTATTTAGTTTTGTTTAAAGTAGAGAAGCGGTACACAACCCCAGTCATTTAGGGGTACACAAGCCCTGTCATTTAGGGGTACACAACCCCTGTAATTTTATTTTTTGCCGCCCTTCACATTCTACACTGGGTGTAGAATATATAATGGATCAGTGGCGGCTGGTGCTCCAATTTTGTTTTAGGAGGCGATAACAAACTGAAAGATTCTGAAAAAAACACATCAATTGCAGCCTCACTGTGTCCATCAAACGCAGCCACTGTGCCCATCAAACAGACCCGGCTACCTGATTGGCTGAGAGGCGGGTCAGTGTTAGAAAAGCAATTTATTCGCTTTCCTAACACACAGCTGAGTGAACAGTGAACGCCCAGCATGGCGCCCACTGTTCACCATAGCTCTAATCAGGTGCTTCCTAAAAATACACGGCCACTGTAATTCACGTGCCTGGCGCCCGACAAGGCCCTCCAAAGATTAGTAGAGTCCCTATCCGAGTCCCCATAGATCAGGAGAGACCTATCAGAGTCCCCATAGATTAGTAGAGTCCCTAGATCAGTAGATCAGTGTTCCTGTCCCATAGGTCCCTGTGGCTCGGGATCTAAAAACATCAGCATGTTTCAGGGGGCAGGGCATACGTGACATCTTTGGTTTCTATTACATACCTACCAATGACTGCAGCTCAGCATTTAGTGAAGGCAGCACCAGATTAAAATGTACACATTGTACAGTAATAGGAGGGCAGGACTTGGATGGCCTTTCTGGGAGTAGAGGTGATGATTGGTAGCAGCCCCAGCCAACCAGAGGTCAAATATCAGCCGCCAATGGAAGACTGCAATTTGCTGACAGGAGCCGACATACACGCCCTCAGCACACCAGGGATTGCCCTGTGGGAAGGGCAGACAGGGCATAGGGGCAGGAGGAGGCGGTGGGTACTGTATGTGCATTGCAAGTGACACAAACAGGCGCTGAACCTACAGCTTCTCCCTAATGGAAGGTCCCTGCCCGGGGACAACATCCATAAGGGAACCCACACCATCACCCCCTAAGCCTCTCTCTACAACACCCCACACCGTGTTGACTTTCTGCAGCCTCACACGCCATTGGCAGGCTGATTTCCGAAGCGCCCGAAGGTCATTGGCGGCAGCGGCCATATTTAGTGAGGGAAAGAAAAACTACAGTCACATTCTGTGAAAGAACTGTGTGATTTAAATAATAAATAAAATAAAATTTGCACAATGTCAGGCGATGGATTTGTTTTTGTTTTTTTTAATTCTGAGCTGGGTCAGTACCTGTGCTAAAAGTTACATATCAGTTCCTGGATAATTGGAGAAACAAATGACAGTCTGTTTTGATCACTGCACTAACTACTTACTGTCATGGGAGTGTATACTGCCCTGATTCCGTATATTGGCCAAATGAAAAAAAAAACTGTCACTTTAATATATATATATATATATATATATATATATATATATATATATATATATATATATATATATATATATATATATAAATCTTCTGCTAATGTATTTGATCTGTATAAAAAAAACAGGACAGGGTCCCTTTAAGAAAAAATTTCAGTTATTTTTTTGCTAAGTACAAGGAGATTTCAAAAGAAAATAATAAAACAAAAATCTGTTAGTGTTTTTGTTTTTTTTGCACAGCCAGAATTCAGAAAGCTAATAAAATAGGAGACGGTCCCTTTATGAAGAAATGTCAGTTCTTTGTTGCTGAGTACAAGATTTAAAAAAAAATATATTCTGTTAATGTATTAGATCTGTATACTGAGTGTAGAGCCATAATTCACAAAGCTAACAAACAAAGACAGGGTTTCTTAAACTATTACTGAGTTATTTTTTAGTACAAGATTAAAAAAAACTAAAAAAAAAAAATCCTGTTAGAGTATTAGATCTGTTTACTGAGTGTACAGGCACAATTCACTAAGCTAACAAATTAGGGCAGGGTCTCTTTAAGAAAACATTTCAGTTAGAAAAAAAAAGCTATGATGATGTCATCGTCAGCTAAGCCAAGGTAAACAAGTGCAGAGCAGAATCCTGGCAGAAAAAGTGACTACTGTACAGTTTCTTCTCTGGCGATTGTTTGATTTGCGATTTCATCCTTGCAATTTCATTCAAATCAATTTCTTTGTGATTTTATCCTGACACACTTAAAGCGTGCTTCAGTGTACTTCACAATGAAATTCTTTCAACACAAAAGAGCTGTTTATCAAATTAATACCAAAGATAACAGACACCTATGGAAGGGGGGATCATTGAACAGCTGGAAGATACCCCATCCAAGATGACTACAAAACTAAAGAGGGTTCGGGCTTTCCTGCATTAATGTCAATCCTGGATGTTTCCATGGAATTGACCCAACCCATAAGACTCTATGGGTAAGTATTGTGGATATTGATAGATACATGGTGGATGAAACACTTTCATGGTATCCTTTGTTCTCATGTATGACGGGTTACATTCCTCTATGCCCACTGAGTCTTAAGGTGAAAGAAAGTAATTTTTTTAACTTAGACGTGACTTACGTCCACCCCTATTTACGCAAAAAAAAAAAAAAAAATTCTACGCGGGAACGACGGCCATACTTTAACATGGCAAGTCTATCTATACGCCACAAAATAGCAGCTTTAACTATACGCCGGAAAAAGCCGACTACAGACGATGTAAGAGAATGCGACGACCGCACGTACGTTCGTGGATCGTCGGAAAAAGCTCATTTGCATACCCGATGCGGAAAACGACGCGAACTCTACCCAGCGGACGCCGAAGTATTGCATCTGCGATCCGAAGGCGTACGAAGCCGTACGCCTGTCGGATCTTACCCAGATGCCGTTGTATCTTGGTTTGAGGATTCAAACTAAAGATACGACGCGGGAAATTTGAAAGTACGCTGGCGTATCAGTAGATACGCCGGCGTACTTGCTCTGTGAATCTGCCCCAAAAAGTGGAGCATTCAAATCTTGATGAAACAACACATATAGATTAGTCTTCTGAAGCTTGTCATGCAATCTCACTCTCAGGTGATAATAACAGCCTTCACCATCTATTCAGTTTCACCCGAAGTGCTCTGGATTAATATTGCGCTTACCACAACACGTAGACCACTTTAGTGAAAAAGTAGGTCATGTACGCTGGGCAGGATTAGTGCCTGCACACTCTGCGGCATGGACTGGAACAAGGACTCCAATTGCATATGCGGTGTATGTTCAAACCAGAAAAAACAAATGGGAACCCATAGCATAATACCGTTTTAATTAAAAGACATTTAAAAACATACAGCTGATTGGCCTCTTACTTGAGAGATGCCTGCCCGGCACTAGGACTGCGTGCATGTCAAATTCCTCAGTATAGAACCTCGCTCAGCAGCGCGGGGCTTGACGCATGGTATGCTGTACTTTGACTAGCTTGTCAGGTGCCGGGATCAGCTGGAGCTGGATGTGACCAGATCTGTAGCCGCCGACATATGTTTTGTGCGTAACACGTCATCAGGGGCACCCCCTTTTTATCCTTATTTCTTTTATTATTGGGACTTTCATTTATTTCACTTATTTCACATTTGTGTTCGAATTGTTGGTTAAAATCTACCCAATTTAAATTGGATTCACCAATCCAGGTGAATCGCATCCACTAGTCCATATCACTTTGTGATCACTATTGGTTCCCTTTAGGAACCCGAGCGCCCTTGTTCTCTTCTTATATCACTAATTACACAGATCACCCCTGTTACCTGAGGAGCAGCTATTGTATATAGAATATTTATACATTATTATCACATTTAGTTTCTCACCCCATCAGTTATATCTGGCGCGGAAAATACCCCTCTTTTTTTCAGCCTTTTCGCAATGACAGCTATTATATAGCTGAAGACAGGGCCACCTGGTGATGTAAAAGGGTGACCCCGCCCCCTCTGATGCCACGTGATGTCACATGACATCATAAGTGGGTGGGGTCACCAGGTTACATCACTAAAATCTGCTATATAACAGCTGTCCTTGTGAAAAAAAACTGAAGACGGATTCGTTTTTTTTTTTTTTAATTTGGGGGTTGGTCGGCGCTTTGTGGGACACTTTTTTTTTTTTTTTTTTTTTATAAAGGACTTGTCAAAATTTGTCCTGTTATTTTTACTTTTTTGACACTTTTTTTGGTTAATGAGTAAAGGTACAATGTATCCGACACCCATTCAAATAGGGGGGCAGGATCTGGGGGCCCCTTGTTAAAGGGGGCTTTAAGATTTCGATAAGTCCCCTGCCCACAGACCCCCACAACACTTGTCCATGGGGACAAGGTGTTTTGGGAGGACTCCAAAGCATCCTTCCCATGTTAAGGGCATGTGGCCTGGTACGGTTCAGGAGGGACGCTCTCTCATCCCCCCTGCATGCTCGGGTAAGGGTCTGGTATGGATTTTGGGGGGCCTCACGTCATTTTTTTTTTACATTTGGCGCGGGGTTCCCCTTAAAATCCACACCAAACCTGAAGGACCTGGTATCGATTTTGGGTGGGACCCCCACACCATTTTTTTCAATTATTTTTATCTACGGTATTAATTAATACATTACAGCCACAAGCAGTTTTAAATAAAAAAATTCCTTTAGAAATGTCATTTTGCTGTGGTACTGTTATGAACATGGGGAAGATGCACTACTTTACAGGCAGACTAAGAAGACCCCCCCAGGCATGATATTTAAAGGAATATTACATTTTTATTATTACAATTTAAGCATTATTAAAATCACTGCTCCTGAAAAAAACTGATGTTTTTAAAACTTTTTTGCATTGATACATGTCCCCTGGGGCAGCACCCGGGTCCTCATCTACTTTTTATGGCAATAATTTGCATATACAGTTTTGTTCATGAGTTTACATACCCTGGCAGAATTTATGATTTCTTGGCCATTTTTCAGAGAATATGAATGATAGCACAAAAACATTTGGCTAGTGTTTGGCTGAAGCATGTATGTATAAAAAGTCAATGAGTTTCTGGACTCCTGACAGACCCTTGCATTTTTCATCCAGTGCTACACTGACGTTTCTGGATTCTGAGTCATGGGGAAAGCAAAAGAATTGTCAAAGAATCTTCGGGAAAAGGTAGTTGAACTGGATAAAACAGGAAAAGGATATAAAAAGATATCCAAATTTCCAAGGACTTTTTTCCACGGTGTGTTTGTGTGTTTTTTTACAATTATTTACACTTCCTTAGTGAAATGGTAGGGGTACAATGTACCCCATTACCAATTCACATAGGGGGGGGCCAGGATCTGGGGTCCCCTTTGTTAAAGGGGTCTTCCAGATTCTGATAAGCCCCCCACCCACAGACCCCCACAACCACCAGGCAAGGGTTGTGGGAATGAGGCCCTTGTCCCCATCAACATGGGGACATCCTCCTCATGTTGAGGGCATGTGGCCTGGTATGGTTCAGGAGGGGGGGCGCTCTCTCGTCCCCGCTCTTTTCTGCAGCCGGCCAGGTTGCATGCTCGGATAAGGGGTCTGGTGTGGATCTTTGGGGGAACTCCACGCCATTTTTTTTAAATTTGGGGTGGAGTTCCCCTTAAAATCCACACCAGACCTAAAGGGTATGGGATGGATATTTAAGGGGAACCCCACGTCATTTTTTTTTAAATTGACGACGGGGTTCCCCTTAATATCTATACCAGACCTGAAGGGTCTGGTAATTGAATTTGGGGGGACCCCCACGCTTTTTTTTATGAATGAATTATCTCTGAATTGCCCGGAGCCGACAATTCATTATAGCCGCGAGTCATTTTTAAATGACTTTTTTTCCTTCAGAAATGACACTTTGTGCAGAGAAAGTTTTAAGTACGGGAAACATGCGCTATTTCTCACGCATACTTTACACCCCCCTAGGTTTTTTTTTTTTTTTAAAGATTCCTTCGAATCTCCTTTTTTTTTTTTTTTTTAAGATTCCATCAAATCTCCTTTTTTTTTTAATTTTATCAAATCTTCTTAGAACATTCGACAGACACCATAAGCCTTCAATGAGAGATTCGACCTTAATTAATTTGGATTTTTGGACAAATGCATTTTTTTTATGAAAAACAAAATAGATAAAAAAGAATTTCGGAAGTAACTAAATACATTTATTTTTCGGACGAAAACAAAATTCCGAAACAAAATATTTCAGTGTGCACATGTCTAAGAATTATATCTCTCTCTCTGGAGTCCATACCTCTCTTAATACAATAAAGGATTTTGCTCGCTTTAGAAACCACAGCTTGGCATTGCATCCTATTTTTAAGCTTATCTTCTACCTAAACCACCAGATCCTTCTCCATTATGGATTCCCCCAGTTATAGTTAAATGTAACTGTGTCCAAACATTTGAGTGCCTTTCAAAATAATATTTACATGTGATTCTGGCTAGTGACGGATTATTTATACAGTGCACCCTGGGCTGTTTTGACTTGATGGGCTCCCCACAAGTTTATTAGGATCATGCATGACTGAAGTACAGCCTTTGCATTTTAAATTGGATCTAACGCAGCAACAAACTTTGCAAATGATTTATGTGATAGTTGTTTTCACGTGCAAGGCATGTGCATATGTATTGAGTATGATTATTTCATTAGATTTTATTACCAATCAACTCCTGAATGTTTCAAGAATTGCAAAACTGATATTGACCGACAATGAAAATCATGGATGTGCAGAACTTTGCTAGCACCCCAATGGATGTCCCTGTTGAAAATACTAATGCAAAGTATTTATATTTCCTACTAAGGCTTAGTCATAGTGTCTCTGGAAGTTAGATGGGCAAGAATGAAATACATTAACATAGATGCTATGATGAAAGATTAGAGGAAATAAATTTATTCTCTCTTAAACTTAAAGTTGAGTTATTCACTTTAAGGTCATCACAGAGGACAAGGGGGGTACTCTTTACATCTGGAGGGAAGGAGATTTCATCTCCAAATATGGAAAGGTTTCTTCACAGTAAGGGCCCTTTCACACAGGCGGACCATTTGTCATCCGATCCCCCATAGGGGAGAGCGGCGCTCTGACAGGTTGGTCCCTGCACAGTGGGCACAGTGGGCAGAGACAGACCTGTCATCTGCCTGCTGTGGAATAGACTCCCACCAGAGGTGGTGCTGGCCAGGTCAGTAAATTGCTTAAAAAAGGCCTGGATTCTTTCCTAAATGTACATAAAATAACTGAATACTAACATTTATAGGTAAGTTGATCCTGGGAATATCTGATTGCTTCGTGGGGGATCTGGAAGGAATTGTTTCCCCTATAGAGCAAATTGAATAATGCTTTGCTCTGGTTTTTGCTTTCCTCTGGATCAACTGTTGGTATGGGATTCTGTATATAGGATTGTACATTTTTTCCCCCTTTTTATTATTAGTTGAAGTAGATGAACTTGTGTCTTTTTCCAACCAGACTAACTATGTAAGTCCACTGCCATTAAAGCAGGAGTTCACCCAATGATGTTTTTTTGTTTTTCTTTTCCCCTTAGATTCCTGCTCGTTTTGTCTAGGGGAATCGGCTAGTTGTTTTAAAATATGAGCCGTACTTACCGTTTTCGAGATGCATCTTCTCCGTCGCTTCCGGGTATGGGTCTTCGGGAGCGGGCATTCCTTCTTGATTGACAGTCTTCCGAGAGGCTTCCGACGGTCGCATCCATCGCGTCACTAGTAGCCGACGTTCGGCTTCTTTCGGAAAATCGTGACGCGATGGATGCGACCGTCGGAAGCCTCTCGGAAGACTGTCAATCAAAATAGGAACGCCCAGTCCCGCAGCCCATACCCGGAAGCGGTGGAGAAGATGCATCTCGTAAACGGTAAGTACAGCTCATATTTTAAAACAACTAGCCGATTCCCCTAGAAAAAACGAGCATCCATCTAAGGGGAAACAGTGTTCTGTACGGGTGAACCCCCGCTTTAACATTTAAAGTGCCACAACACATACTATCAATATAATATTTTATGATATACAGTAAACCATATGACTATAATGATAATATGTGTGTGCCATAGTTCAAGTTCAAATGCGTTCTAGTAATCAGAAGGTGGATCCTCTCTGCTTGACATAATAAAGAGTGGAGAAATCTTGGACATTATGGTATGTGACTTCACCCTTTGGGTTTGAAAAAGGAGATGGACCCCATAGAGAGACCTGCACCTAATACTGGTGACGTGGGACAGTAAAAGGGGCTTGTGAACAGGTCAAGAGACAAAGACATCTATATTGAAATGCTTACGCAGGGGAAAGAAAGACAATTTGGTCTTGCTAACATTTATAAATAAAAACGGCACTTCTTCATTTGCCCCTTGTGCATTTCAAGATGAGATAAGCTTCAGTGTTCACTGTCAACATGTCAAAAACTGTCAAGAATCTCAGTATTGTTGGAACACTGGCATAGGTCCTATTCAAGGTGACATTTCAGGTTTGCCACAGGGAAGAAAAATTACTAGCTAATATACAATACCAACATAAACTGTTTTGTTCCAGATAATGATCGCTTGCTAAAATATCCAAGTCTGGTGACCCCTTGCTTCATTCAGAAGGACCAGTGTAAGAAATACTGTATATGAGTCGGATGCAGAATTCTAAATCACCTTCTTCAAAAAAAGGTAATATTACATATTTAGATTTAGAATTACAAGCCAGAAAACTGCCACATGATCATTCAGATTGTTCCTAATTTCTAAGAATGATTACAATAAATCAAATCAGCTATATACTGTAATTTCTCCCTACCAGCGTCAGCCATATACAATCTCTTTTCACCTCCACTACTAAAGCCACATTCTCCCCCCAACTGCATCCAAATCTTTCTAAAGTAAAAAAATCTTGCGAGTCTCCAAAAAATATATAGCTATTATGTGGACAGTTGCTGGCGTTGATCACGTCTCATAAAACTTGTGCAAATAAAATATATATAGAAACGCTGCGCTATCTATACACTGTGTAAACAGGCATATATAGAAATTCAAAAGTGCTATAGTGCTATAAACAAATAAAGTGACAGTAGTGCAAAAAGTGCTGATCATGTGAACCAACATATATATGAAATCACCCCCCCCCCCCAGGTAATAAACCTCAGACAGTGTGACCTCACAATCAAGTCTGTTCAAAACACGCCTGTGAACCTCCTGTGTATACTGCAAGATTCTGGGCTGCCCAATAGCGTGGTCTCCATATAAAGTAAAATGACAGAGAAGGCTGGATAGTGTGATACAGTTTTAATATATAAACCGTTTATTAAACACAAACCCCAATCAGGGGTACTCACATGAACAAGGTGAGTCAGTGCACTGCTCTTAAAAACAGCAAATGTCGCCTGGATCGTTTGAGATGATGTGCCTCTCCTCCATAAGCAGACCAGCTGCCTTTCGTACCGTCCTGTCCTCAGGGGCCGAATCTGGCCCTTTAGGCCATTTCACATGGCCGTTGCAGCCATGTGTACATAGCACACTCCTAAACGCTGCACCCTGTATGCAGCCCACTCCTGATCGCTGCAATCTGTAAGTAGCACATTCCTTCATGCTGAAATCTGTATGCGGCACACTCTTGAAAGGGGCACCCTGTATGTATCACACTCCTGAAATCTGCACCCTTTATGTACCACACTCCTGAACTATGCACTTTGTATGTAGCACACTCCTCAACTATGCACTTTGTACGTAGCACACTCCTGAACTCTGCATACATAGTCTTACAGATACAACTGGCCCATTGAGGGCAATCATAATGCTGATGCGGCCCAAGAAGAAATTGAGTTTGATACCCCTGGGCTAGATTATGCTGAATGTCCTCTGGTCAGGGGAAAGGGAAACTTTAAAGGAAAAGGGAAAGGAACAACATGGGGTAATGTCCTAATGTTACAATTGGTAAACCTTACCAAATGTATTTAAAAGGCCTGAAAAAAAAAATACCAAGAACAGAATAGCCACAAATTACGCAAACAACACAATTCAGGAATTAAGCAGTTTAGTGAACACATGTGGTGGCTCTGGTTGGGTTTCCAGCTAAGTTTTATATGAGAATATTGAAAATGCATTGTTCATTAAAAGATTATGTAAGTATGTTTGGTATGCTCATATGGGCTGCTGCTCACGTTTCCTCTAAGTGACATTAGGTAATAGAAAACAAGGCAAATGAGTAACAGTTTAATACCTCAAATTGGTGGCTGCAAAATTTCTTCTGCATATTTTAGAGAACAAAAAGAGCCTCATAATGTAATTTTATAAAGCCACATGGCCTAGTTGGTTTATTTTATGTGGATAAAAAAAATGGGATCATTGTATGCACAACCCCATTTACACAGTACATACAGTTCTAGACAAAGGTGATTAGCAGGATTGTGTGTATAGTCTGTTCCATGTCATTTATAATAATGCTCATATTATACGTTAGTGTGTCTAGCAATTTATTTTTATTTTTTTATAACATGTATACTCATTGGTTATCTTTATTTATACATAAATATTACCATTAGCATCATTCCTTGCTCTTGTAAACACATACAGTGCATCATACAGCATATATATATATATATATATATATATATATATATATATATACACACACACACTACAGTAGTACAGGTATTCACACACACACAATGCAAAACTGATGTATCATCAGAACACTTCTGATGTATCTTTACCTCAAACTGTCCATTTATCAAAGCTTAAAGTGGAACTACACTGCAACTGAGCACCACAAACCAAAAACACAATTTAAAGCGGTAGTAAAGCCTGCTTGGTGATTTTTACCTGAGATATTCACCCTGAATGCAGCAAGTTACGTCACCGGTGCATGCGCTCTGAAGGCCCGGCATACCTTGCTAGACCAACAGACCACACATGTGCGTGGGAGTGACATCATCGAGGCTCGGGCCAATCACATAGCTGGAGTGCGCCAACC
This sequence comes from Rana temporaria, assembly GCF_905171775.1. Classification (NCBI taxonomy): domain Eukaryota; kingdom Metazoa; phylum Chordata; class Amphibia; order Anura; family Ranidae; genus Rana; species Rana temporaria. Next base: position 162,649,026 of record NC_053494.1, on the reverse strand, counting down.
CTGTAAAAAAGACCAGGGGGAACATGTCAGCCCTCTCAGCGGTGACATTACAGCGCTGGAGGGCTTTGTTCGTTCTAAGGTGAGTATTTCATAATGTGCTAGTATGCAATGCATTATATTGCCTGTTTTTTTTTTTTTACAAAAACAGAAAACAGTGCAGCGCAAACCAATCATAAATGTATAAATGTATAAATTTAAAGTGAACACAAATAAAAAATAAATGCATAAGTCCACATAAGGTAAAAAAGACAAAGATCCAACGATCCAATCTTTGGAAATCTTCACCACGTGAGAGAAGGAAAAAGAGACACCCAAAACTGAAACTGTGTTCCTCCACCAGTGTGAGTGGGTACTCTCACCTTATTGTAAGACCACTGTTTTACCAGATGGTCATGTAAGCATATATGACACAAGGAGCTGGTGATGTAATCAAATCCTCATTAAGGCAGCCACAACAAATGGTCAGGAACATAAAGAGAGAAAGACAAAATCTAAGAGCCTCCGCTTGATCACAAAACTTTTAATGTAAAAGATGTACAGGCTACTCACAAATTCGCCGATTTAAACAGGCATGTAAACAGTTTTTGGCAGTAGAAGAGTTCCTGGGACACAGCGCCGAGCGACGTGTAGTAGCTCCTGACCCCTGGACGCGTTGCGTGAATAACACTTCCTCAGCAGGGCGGACGTTTTTTTTTTTTTACATCTTCCTGAGATTTGGTGTTTACAAATTACAAGTAAAAAACATTTTTTCTTTTTTTTTGCTAGAAAATTACTTAGAACCCCCAAACATTATATATATATATATATATATATATATATATATATATATATATATATATATATATATATATATATATATGTATATATACAGGGAGTGCACAATTATTAGGCAAGTTGTATTTTTGAGGATTAATTTTATTATTGAACAACAACCATGTTCTCAATGAACCCAAAAAACTCATTAATATCAAAGCTGAATATTTTTGGAAGTAGTTTTTAGTTTGTTTTTAGTTTTAGCTATTTTAGGGGGATATATGTGTGTGCAGGTGACTATTACTGTGCGTAATTATTAGGCAACTTAACAAAAAAAAAATATATACCCATTTCAATTATTTATTTTTACCAGTGAAACCAATATAACATCTCAACATTCACAAATATACATTTATGACATTCAAAAACAAAACAAAAACAAATCAGTGACCAATATAGCCACCTTTCTTTGCAAGGACACTCAAAAGCCTGCCATCCATGGATTCTGTCAGTGTTTTGATCTGTTCACCATCAACATTGCGTGCAGCAGCAACCACAGCCTCCCACTGTTCAGAGAGGTGTACTGTTTTCCCTCCTTGTAAATCTCACATTTGATGATGGACCACAGGTTCTCAATGGGGTTCAGATCAGGTGAACAAGGAAGCCATGTCATTCGTTTTTCTTCTTTTATACCCTTTCTTGCCAGCCACGCTGTGGAGTACTTGGACGCGTGTGATGGAGCATTGTCCTGCATGAAAATCATGTTTTTCTTGAAGGATGCAGACTTCTTCCTGTACCACTGCTTGAAGAAGGTGTCTTCCAGAAACTGGCAGTAGGACTGGGAGTTGAGCTTGACTCCATCCTCAACCCGAAAAGGCCCCACAAGCTCATCTTTGATGATACCAGCCCAAACCAGTACTCCACCTTGCTGGTGTCTGAGTCGGACTGGAGTTCTGCCCTTTACCAATCCAGCCATGGGCCCATCCATCTGGCCCATCAAGACTCACTCTCATTTCATCAGTCCATAAAACCTTAGAAAAATCAGTCTTGAGATATTTCTTGGCCCAGTCTTGACGTTTCAGCTTGTGTGTCTTGTTCAGTGGTGGTCGTCTTTCAGCTTTTCTTACCTTGGCCATGTCTCTGAGTATTGCACACCTTGTGCTTTTGGGCACTCCAGTGATGTTGCAGCTCTGAAATATGGCCAAACTGGTGGCAAGTGGCATCTTGGCAGCTGCACGCTTGACTTTTCTCAGTTCATGGGCAGTTATTTTACGCCTTGGTTTTTCCACACGCTTCTTGCGACCCTGTTGACTATTTTGAATTGTTCGATGATCACGCTTCAGAAGCTTTGCAATTTTAAGAGTGCTGCATCCCTCTGCAAGATATCTCACTATTTTTGACTTTTCTGAGCCTGTCAAGTCCTTCTTTTGACCCATTTTGCCAAAGGAAAGGAAGTTGACTAATAATTATGCACACCTGATATAGGGTGTTTATGTCATTAGACCACACACCTTCTCATTACAGAGCTGCACATCACCTAATATGCTTAATTGGTAGTAGGCTTTCGAGCCTATACAGCTTGGAGTAAGACAACATGCATAAAGAGGATGATGTGGTCAAAATACTAATTTGCCTAATAATTCTGCACTCCCTGTATATATATATATATATATATATATATATATATATATATATATATATATATATATATATATATATATATATATATATATATATATATATATTCTAATACCCTAGAGAATAAAATGGCGGTCGTTGCAATACTTTTTGTCACACCGTATTTGCGCAGCGGTCTTGCAAACACCCCTTTCACTTTTTTTAACAGTAAAGTTAGCCCATTTTTTTTTATATTGAAAGATGATGTTACGCCGAGTAAATTGATACCCAACATGTCACGTTTCAAAGTTGCGCCTGCTCGTGGAATGGTGACAAACTTTTACTCTTAAAAATCTCCATAGGCGACGTTTAAAAAATTCTACAGGTTGCATGTTTTGAGTCACAGAGGAGGTCTAGGGCTAGAATTATTGCTCTCGCTCTAATGAACGCGGCAATATTTTTTCCTTTTTATTTTATCTTTTATTTAAAATTTGTACGCTGCATTAAATAACGAATGCAATATTTTTACTATTACCGAGTTTTTCTCATGCATTAATTTATCGCACGCATCGATGGTTAGGGGTTGATCAAGGTAATTTTATTATAACATTTATAAGTTTTAAATTTTTTTTTTCCCAAAAACAATTTTTTTATCTAACATTTCTTACAGTAATCTGTATCAGGAGGCATTGAAATTTGAACTACCTTCACAAATGTCTCCTGTGGCTTGATAATCCAAGCTGTTGTCTTTTCCATGTGTAACTGTAAATGTACAGTATGGCCTACTAGAGCTGTTGAAAGCGCTCTTTACTAGATTGTTCTATTATATTGCGGACACTAAAGAAAACTTGACTCTTTTTTTAAAAAAAAATTTAAACATTTTTATAAATGTTTCATGTTCCTATCCATGTTTAACTTGTTTTTATGGTGTATATAACCAAACGTATTACAGTGGCTACTTCAAGAGGTTACCTTTAGCTAGAGTAATTGTCATGGTTGACATACTCCATTGTTGCACTTTTATAAACAACATTTACTTAAAAAAAAAAATATATATATATTATTTGTTTTAAAAAGGTCTCGATGTTAAATTTCAGCTGATGTTAGCATTTAATTTGCACTGCACGTTATGCCTTTTTGATTAAATGAAAAAAAAAAATACTACTTGTCTACTCGCGATGTATAATGCCACATTTTTCTGTGCCCACTACTGGTGGAATAGTGTGAACTTTCTGTGGGTGGAAGTAGACCCTTCTCTGAGGATAGTATTGCACCCCTTTCTGTGGGTGGAATTAGACACCTCTCTGAGGATAGTATTGCACCCCTATCTGTGTGTGGAATAGTACCCCTTCCTGTGGGTGTTCTGTTCGTGTAGGTATTGCCCCTTTCTGAGTGTTTGAATAGGCCCCTCTTTCTTGTACTGCACTGATTGCTGTCACCAAAAGGGGGTGTTACATTTTGCACCTTTGTTTAGTTCCTGTTTCGTTTGTGAGTTGGACTTAACAGATTACTGCACATTTTTTTGCAAAATGTACTGACAATAATTTTTTTTGTTGTTTACCACAAAATCGTTGTTTTTGTTAATTGAATTGGACTTTATTTATCGCATTCGATAATTTATGCAAATGAGTAACAGGATACTCTTTACGTTGTAAAGCTTAGTAAATTGACCCCAAAGTGACTTAGGGTACTTTCACACTAAGGCACTTGGCGTGCTGGCGGTAAAGCGGCGCTATTTTTAGCGGCACTTTACCGTCTTTGCCGAAAAAGGGTTAAACCTGCCCGCAAGACGCTGCTGCAGCGGCGGTTTGCAGGCGGTACAGCCACGCTGCTCCATTGATTTCAATAGGCAGGGGCGCTATAGGAGCGGTATTTTTACCGCTCCTACCGCGCCTCAAAGATGTGGCTGGCAGGTCTTTTTTTACCGTCCTGCCAGCCCAACGCTCTAGGCTTTCACAGAAAGGAGCGGCTCTATCAGGGCGTATTGCAGGCGCTATTTTTAGCGCAATAGCGTCTGTAAAGCGGCTCAGTGCGAAAGCAGCCTTAGAAGGGGGGTGTTCCTGCACCTATTCTCTGAGAAAAAAGCACTGATAGAACTTATACAGCGTTGACAGCCGTTGAATCGATTAGTAAAGAAAAGAGTTAATTTGGGCCAGCTTGGTCCAAATAAACTAGTATAACTAGAGTTAGGCCGCGTACACACGGTTGGTCCAAACCGATGAAAATGGACTGAAGGACCTTTTCATCGGTCCAAACCCATCGTGTGTGGGCCCCATCGTTCAGTTATCCTTCGGTCAAAAATTTTAGAGCATGCTTTAAAATTGAACCGATGGACGCCTAACCGATAGGTCAAAACCGATGGTTAGTGTCAAGTCTCTGATGTGAGGCCAAGTGGCAGAGAGGGCGCCCCTTGCGGCTAAGTGCAACGCTCCCCTGGTAGTGATACAGGGGATACGGTGCCCAAAAGTGCATGGGTTGCCAGTAGTGCTGCAACAGGCTGGTAAGCAGAATGTAGCTGGGGTGCGCTGGGTAGTGATGTCAGTAGCCGTGCAAGAAGAAGGGTTCGCAGCCAGGCCAGAGGTCATATACCGGGAGACAGTCCAAGAGCAAACAGGAGCAAGCCAGGTCATAAACAGTGGGCAGTGGATCGAAGAATAGTCAGCCAAGCCAAGGTCAGAGCAAGGAGATAATCGGGATCACATGTCAAGCCAAACGCAGAGGTCAAGCCAGGAGTCACAAGGTAAGCAGACACAGGAACACAGGAAGCTGACGACAATCCAGCAATTTGGGCCAGACAGTGGCAGCCTTTTATAGGTCAGCAGGGGGATCCACCTGTCACATTATGTGCCTCTGGTGGCCATTTCTTCTACTGGCAAGATTGCCAGTACTTCCACGGCCATTTCCCTGACACAGCCTTCGGCCATTTCTTCTACTGGCAAGATTGCCAGTACTTCCACGGCCATTTCCCTGACACAGCCTTCGGCCATTTCTTCTACTGGAAAGATTGCCAGTACTTCCACTGCCATTTCCCTCACAGTTAGTATGCAAAACCATTGGTTAAAAACCCGCACATGCTCAGAATCAAGTCGACGCACGCTTGGAAGCATTGAACTTCACTTTTCTCTGCACGTCGTTGTGTTTTACGTCACCGCGTTGGACTCGATCGTTTTTTTAACTGATGGTGTGTAGGCACATCAGACCATCAGTCAGCTTTATCAGTTAACCGATGACAACGGTCCTTCGGACCGTTCTCATCGAAAGGACTGGTCGTGTGTACGTGGCCTAAGGCTCTTTATCCTTCTCAACACTGATTGTGCTACAATCATCTCATTGATAGCTCACAGTAAACCTTTCAGTAACTCTCAGGCCTCATACACACGAACGAGGAACTCTTCATAAATGAAACATCGTTTTCCTCGACGAGTTCCTTGTCAGGCTTGTAGAGAAACTTGACAAGCTTTCTTTGCATACACACTGTCAAGACCAAATCTCCTCGTTCTCTAACGCGGTGACGTACAACACATACAACGGCAGGGAAAGTTCCATTCCACTGGCACAACTCTTGGGGCTGTTTTTGCTAATCTCATGTTACTGCGTGTTAAGTAAAAGTTTGGTAAGAGACAATTTGCACTTTTCAGACTGTTACAGCGTGACAAATGTGCTATCTCCATTACAAACGCTACTTTTACCGAAGGTGCACTCCCGTCTCATACTTTATTCTGAGCATGCGCGGGTTTCTAAGCATACACACGAACGTATTTCTCGTCTAAAACCAGCCAGACGAGGAACACGACTAGGAAATTGAGACTCCCGTTGAGGAAAAGAGAACATGTTCTCTTTTTTACTCGTCGATTTCCTCGACAGTTTCCTCAATGAAAAACATACACACAACCATTTTCCTCGGCAAAAAAGCTCTGCCACCAAGTTTCTTGATGGATTCTGGCGAGGAAAACGGTCGTGTGTACGAGGCCTAAAAGTCAGAAGTCTGCATGAATGAATTCATGTCACATTTTGCAACAGTATCATTAAAAAAAAAAAAAAAACCTCTACCTTTTATTGATAAAAAGCAGTCCTTGAGCTCCAATCAAGTGGCTTTGTGCATCATAAAATACTGTGATACCCACACATACTGTGATAACACACACACACATATGGACGTGGAGCAAAAAAAAATATATACAGTATGTCAAATTGTCATTCAGCTGGTATGGTCAGCTGCTGGATAACGATTGCAGATATTGTAGTAGTACATGTAACACCCCTTCAAACTCTGTATCAATGACTTATGATTTCTTATATTATTTTAATAGGGGCTAGGAATGAGCAAATCTGCTTTTGTTTGATTCACCAAGGGGTTGGTGAATCCTGTTTAAAATTCAGCAAATGCTAAATTAACACTGAATTCCATTAAAATATATAGCAGAAGAATCTTGTTAGTACAGTCTGGCCATTTGTAGGGAAAATATGAAAGTATTGTCAAAAAAGAGCATGGGATGCTGATCAATGCCACAGGGGTCATGTATCTCTGCCAGATTTAATTTAAATATAGTACAGTGGGGAGAGGGTTATTTTCATGTGGCAACCTAAAATACACACAAATCCTATAAATTACAGGTTTAGGGATGCCTTAAAGTTACATGTGATGTTGTGGAACAGTGCAATTTTCACAGACAGTGATAGTGTACCCTGCAATATATACACTATATTACCAAAAGTATTGGGACACCTGCCTTTACACGCACATGAACTTTAATGGCATCCCAGTCTTAGACCGTAGGGTTCAATATTAAGTTGGCCCACCCTTTGCAAGGGTTGGGCTTGGCACCCTTAGTTCCAGTAAAGCAAAGTCTTAAGGCATCATTTAGGACAATTTCATGCTCGAAACTTTGTGGGAACAATTTGGGCATGGCCCCTTCCTGTTCCAACATGACTGCACATGTGCAGGTGAGGAGTGTGAATTGTATGGAGGTGGGTAGTATATTCTGGGAGGGGAGTGTATGGCAGTGGGTAGTATGTGCAGAAGAGGAGTATGGAGTGCACTGTATGGCGGTAGTATGTGAAGAAGAGGAGTGCAAAGTGTATGGAGGTGGGAAGTATATGCATGTGAGGAGTGCGGCCGAGTTTCTCGGCAAAAACCAGCAAGAAACTTGCTGGGAGATATTTTTTGCAGAGGAAACCGGTCGTGTGTACATTTTTGTCGAGGAAACTGTCGAGAGACTCGACGAGCCAAAAAGAGAGCATGTTCTCTATTTCCTTGACGGGAATGGAGAAAATTGGCTTGTCGAGTTCCTCGACAGCCTAACAAGGAACTCGACGAGGAAAACGATGTGTTTCGCCCGTCGAGTTCCTCGGTCGTGTGTACGAGGCTTAAGGCAGTGGGTAGTATGTGCAGTATGGTGTCAGTAGTTCTTTATTTTTAAAAAAAAAAATGTTTACAATTTCATTTTTTTATCATTTTTATAATTTTTTTTCAAAATGCTTTTTGGGGGCCAGTGGATTGTGTCAGTAGGGCAGTGGATGGTGTCAATAGTGCAATGCACAGTGTCAGAATCTTTTTATTTTCATCATTTTATTTTTAATCTTTTTATAATTACATTTTTTTATTATATTTTCACAATGCTTCAGGATGGGGGAGTGGACATTTGGATGGTGTCAGTAGGGCAGTGGATGGTGTCAGTCATTTTACATTTTTAATTTTTATGAGTATATATACTCATGACCATTGTGATAAGTGCTCCAAATAAAGTGCATAGGTGCTCTGAGGACATTGTGCAGTGTGTCACACCCCCCTCTTGTGACCCCACTCACCAAAAAGCATGGACCTTCAGCTTCGCAGTCTGGGGTCAAAAAACACTGTGATCAATAAGATCTGGTATGGCACGGATTAATGTGTCAAGAAACCTCTTCAATAGTTGTTCTGGGACTTCCAGGATAAAATGACCAGACTCACAAAACCGGGGAAAAAATAGTGAAGCACTGTTATCAATGTAAAGAATCGTGCAATCAAAGGCACCACATACACAGTGATAGATTTAAACAGACATCCAGGAATACAGCTGATTTCCATGTGTTGCACAGAGGGCGAAAGTAGCATCAGTTATTTCACGAAACCAAAAGTGCGTCAACGTGTTTCCCCCTTCCTCCAGGGCATCATCAAGGACAGAAAGAAAGATGTCCTTGATGACGAAGCTGAGGGTTCATGCTTTTTAGTGAGTGGAATGTGGCACACTGCACCAGGGTTCCAAACAGGCCCCTGACATTTACCTTTTGAGACAGAGAAAGGGACTGAGGACACAGATTCCCCAGCACCTTTCTCTGCTGCCTCAGCTGCACTGAAGATGAATGAATAGAGACAGAGGCTCCTGTTCATTCATAAACTGAAGTATTTTAAACACAGTTCATTCCTTTCTGCTTCTCCTCCTCTCCTCTCCGTGACTGTCAGCTACTTCATTGGAAGCTATACAGGAAGAGCAGTGTCTGTAACTGCCTCACCACCGTACCGATCATCCCCGACTGATCATCCATGGGCTCAGTGTGGGTCAGAGCACAGTTGGCCCCCCTTTCCTTGGGGCCTGTGTTTAGTGAACACCCTGCACCCATGGATGATATGCCACTGCCTCTAATACTGTTCTGAGGACAACCCAAAATTTGGGATTTTCTTTTACTTTCACTTACAGTGATAACAGTAAACATGAGAAGGTGAATTTCTCTAATGGGGGCACAGACAGCAATAAAAACCAGAGAGTTGTTCTAATCCCTTTCCACTCTATCCAAAACGAAAAAAAAAAAAAAGTTATGGCTTTAGTTATACTTTAGGAATTAGGAGACCAAAGATGACAATGCAGTGTAAAATTGCCCAGTGATATGAGTGTTTTAGTGTGCACTACTAGGCCAAAATGTACTAGAGACCCAGAACACAAGCAAGGGTTTTACTACAAGAATTAAGAAACTACAGATGATAAAGCAGTGTAAAATTGCCCAGCTGTAGGGCAGGATTGATCATGGAGAATAGCTCTAAAAATGGAAAATTGTATCAAATACTTTCCGTAATTTTTCTTTTCCTGGCACCAGTTCGTGGCAGCATACTACCACATGTTGGTGGCAGGAAAATGTAAAATTGTATGAAATACTTACTTTAATTTTCCTTTTCTGGTGCTAATTCATGGCAGCATACATGTGGTAGTATGCTGCCATGTTGGTGCCAGAACAAAGTATTTTATTTTTTATTTAAGGTGGTCTAGGTGCTCATCAAACATATTTTATCAACATAAAATGAAATAAAAAACAGTATACCCCCAAATATAAATAGACCTAAAAAAAAAATTGTTGAAGGAAAGCTTTGAAACAAAACGTAAAAGTAGTGTGCTATGGACCAAATAGCAGATTACATTCTCAAATTAACCACCAACTACCACAACTGCCATGACAATTAAGAAGATGTTATACTCCCCCTGTTGGAGGTCTGACGAATTGTACTGTATGGGACACGCAACAGGCACTGTGAGTCAGCCCTGAAACATCAATGTTAAAGTGGGAGACATAAGACTCCAGAATGGGCCTACATACTAGAGAACTATTGTCTTGTTGTTCCTGTCGGACTCCCCAAGAGATATAAGAAACCTGAAGACAATTCAGACTGGCACATTCCACCTGCAACTAAAAGATCACTTTTGGCTTAACTGTTTTTTTTAAATAACTATTATTTTACTGATTTAAGTGGGTGTAGGTGTGGTAGATCCAGAGCTCTAATATCATTCATTTATTGGCCATGTGCCTGTATTTTTCTGTTCATTTGCTTTTTTCATAAAATAGTGTTTTCATTTTTATTTTTTTTGCATCTCAGTTTTTTGTTGATCTTCTCCAGACTTTTTTCCTGCTATTTCTTGTACGTATGTATGTACTTCCCTCAGCATCAGCTGTCGACATTACTCTGGACTTTCTGATAGTGACCGCATTGGGCCATGCCTGCACAATATGTGTTGCCACAACCACTTGCATACTCCATCAAGGATGCATGTGACAGGGTTGATAACTTTGAAGCCCAAGTAGGGGACAATGACCACCCCATAACATAAATACCTGAACAAGGATCTCCAAAGCATAATAACCAGGTATCTTTTTAGAAAAGATAAAGATTTAAAGCAGGGGTTCCTGAACTTTTTAAACAAAGGATCAGTTCACTGTCCATCAGACTGTTTGAAGGTGAGACCACCAGTTTCAGGGGTCAATAGGGGTAAAATAAATGCCCTTATGTCAGTGATTAGTAGACACAAAAAGGTTTTAATCCAGCTGCACTGGGTATAGACCACACAATATTGACTATTATTCCCCTATTTCTCTTTGTTTCCACAAGTTTCCAAATTTGTTAGCGCTGGTGAACTTTTGTTGTGTAAGGACAATACAATGCCTCTATTTCAGTGGTTAATAGGAGTTAAAATGGCCCTGTTGGTGGACAGTAAGGCCCCGTACACACGACCAAACATGTATGCTGAAACTGTTTTAGCATACATGTTTGGTCGTGTGTAGGCGCGAGCGGGCCGAATTCCAGCAAACATTTGCCCGCCGGGCCTTTTCCCAGCAGACAAATATTCCTGGACGTGTTTTAAAACCGTCCGCTGGAATCCTGCCCGCTCGGACATGTACGGTCGTCAGTACAGACCTACCGTACATGTCCGAGCTCCCGCCGTCCCTCGCATGCGTCGAATGACTTTGACGCATGCGTGGAAGCCTTTAAATGGCAGGCCCGCCCACGTCGCCGCGTCATCGTCGCGGCGACGACGCGGACACGCCCCGCGTATTGTTTACGTGCGGACTTCTGTACGATGGTTAGTACAGCCATCGTACAGAAGCCCTCTGGCAGACATGTACGGTGAAAACGGTCCGACGGACCGGTTTCATCGTATATGTTTGCTCGTTAGTACCCGGCCTTAGAGATATGCCTAAAATGCTCCTGCATCAGTTAGCAAAGAGAAAAAAAATGTTCGGCATCAGTGGAAGTACAAAAAACAATGGTTAGTGGCCATTGGAACAAAAAAGCCCCTACATCAGGGATCAGTTGGAATAATAAATGCCCCTACATCAGGGGTCATTTGGAATAATAAATGCCCCTACAACAGGGGTCAGTTGGAATAATAAATGCCCCTACATCAGGGGTCAGTTTGGAATAATAAATGCCCCTACATCAGGGGTCATTTGAAATAATAAATGCCCCTACATCAGGGGTCAGTTGGAATAATAAATGCCCCTACATCAGGGGTCAGTTGGAATAATAAATGCCCCTACAACAGGGATCAGTTGGAATAATAAATGCCCCTACATCAGGGGTCAGTTGGAATAATAAATGCCCCTACATCAGGGGTCAGTTGGAATAGTAAATGTCCTTGCATCAATGGGAGAAATAAATACTCCAGCATTAGTGGTAGTAATAAAATTCCTGGTGTCAGTGGTCTGTTTTTCATCATTGGTGGTTGATGGGATTTTTAAAGACCCCTTCCCCATTGATAATGTAAGTGTCCCCGCTCTCCTCAACAGATAAAGAATAGTCTGCCCATTTTGACGGTAATAAATTGCCAGTTGCTTGAATTCTCCACATTCAAGGGCCTGGCAACCAACGCTACTCTGCACGGTTGCTCCCCCCAGCATGCAATGAGAAAGCCCTATAGGCAGGGTCTTCTAATTGGCTATAGCAGTGGTGGGGCGCAAATAAACTGAAAAATACTGGGAAAAAAAACATCAATTGCAGCCACTGTGTCCATCAAATGCAACCACTGTGTCCATCAAATGCAGCCACTGTTCCCATCAAATTAAGCCACTGTGCCATCAAATGCTACCACTGTGCCCATCAAAGGCTGCCACTGTGCCCATAGAAAAGCAGCCACTTGACTTTGTAAAAGAAAAGCAGCCACTGTGCACATCAAATGCTGCCACTGTACCCATCAAATGCTGCCACTGTGCCCATCGAATTCTGCCACTGTGCCCATCAAATGCTGCCACCGTGTCCATCGAATGCTGCCGCTCTGCCCATCCAAAAGGTATTTAGCAGTTTATATTTAATAAAATAATTGCATGTCCATGATCTGTGTACTGTGGGAGACCAGATATAGTGAATGCATGGTCCTGGGTTTAGTAATACTTTAAGCTTGCTATAAATGGTTAGATTTTCTTTTGAACATTTGTACGGAAATTCTGAAAATTCTTTCATCAGAGCTTTCGATTTTGACATCACTGAGTCAACTAATTTCATTTGAAAGCCACATTTTCTTCTGACCTGCTACTTGAATGGCAGACTTATTTACCTGCTTGCCGACCAGCGCACGACTATATACGTTGGCAGAAAGGAGTAACCACTCAGGTGTAGTAGATGAACCTCTTCACTGGATCCAAAACCACGGGTGCTGGCAATACAAGTGATAATGCAGGAATACGAAAGAAGGTTTGGACAGCCACACTCCAAAAAATTTTCCTTTTATTGTAAAAAAAAAAATAACAAAAATACATTTCACAGCAAAAAAAACAGATGAATCTGACGCGTTTTACACTGTAACTCATAACATAGCTATGATTAAGCACTGAGTTAAAGTGTGAAATGTGTCAACTTTCATCTGTTTTTTTTGCTGTGGCATGTATTTTTGTGATTTGTTTCTACAATAAAAGGAAATTTTTTTGGAGTGCAGCTGTCCAAACCTTCTTTCGTATTCCTGCAATATATACTTTGGCAGCATGGCACAGACAGGCAGAAGGACGTATATATACGTCCCCTTTAAGACCGTGGCATTGCGCGTGTGCCGCAAGCTTCGTGAGCCCGACCGTGCGTCCCATGGTAAGGATGAACGGGGAGATGCTGATGTAATGCTGATGCCTACTAACAATGACAGTGATCACCGCTTCCTGTAATCGAAAGCAGTGATCACTGTCTTGTGACATGTAGCCCACCCCCCCTACAGTAAGAATCACTCACTAGAGCACACTTAACCCCTACAGTGCCACCTAGTGGTTAACCCCTTCACTGCCAGTGTCATTTTCACAGTGAACAGTGCATTTTTATAGCACTGATCGCTGTAAAAATGACAATGGTCCCAAAAATGTGTCAAAAGTGTCCGATGTGTCCGCCATAATGTCGCAGTCATGATAAAAATTGATGATCGCCGCCATTACTATTAAAAAAAAATATTAACAAAAATGTCATAAAATTATCCTATATTTTGTAGACACTATGGGGCAGATCCACCAAGAGAGTACGCCGGCGTATCTACTGATACGCCGGCGTACTTTCAAATTTCCCGCGTCGTATCTTTGTTTTGAATCCTCAAAACAAGATATGACGGCATCTGGGTTAGATCCGACAGGCGTACGTCTTCGTACGTCTTCGGATCTAAGATGCAATTCTTCGGCGTCCGCTGGGTGGTGTTCCCATTGTAATCCGCGTCGAGTATGCAAATTAGCTATTTCCGACGATCCACGAACCTTACGAGCGGGCGTCGCATTCTTTTACGTCGTCTCTAGTCGGCTTTTTCCGGGGTATAGTTAAAGCTGCTATATTGTGGCGTACTCAATGTTAAGTATGGCCGTCGTTCCAGCGTATAATTTAAAAAAATAAATTTTGTTTGCGTAAGTCGTCCGTGAATCGGGCTGGACGTAATTTACGTCCACGTCAAAACAATGACGTCCTTGCGACGTCATTTAGCGCAATGCACGGCGGGGAAATTTAGGGACGGCGCATGCGCAGTTTGTTCGGCGCGGGGACGCGCTTCATTTAAATTAAACACGCCCCCTACTCGCTGCATTTGAATTGAGCGCCATTACGCCGCGAGAGATACACTATGCCGCAGTAACTTACGGCGTGAATTCTTTGTGGATTGGAAGCTGGGAACAGTAAGTTACAGCGGCGTAGCGTATCTCACGCTGCGCCCATGCAATTGTTTGTGGATCTGCCCCTATAACTTTTGTGAAAACCGATCAATAAACGCTTATTGTGATTTTTTGTACCAAAAATATGTAGAAGAATGCATATCGGCCTAAACTGAGGAAAATATATATATATATATATATATATATATATATATATATATATATATATATATATATATATATATTTTGGGGATATTTATTATAGCAAAAAGTAAAAAATATTGCTTTTTTTTCAAAATTGTCTCTCTATTTTTGTTTATAGCGCAAAAAATAAAAACTGCAGAGGTGATCATATACCACCAAAAGAAAGCTCTGTTTGTGGGAAAAAAAGGACGTCAATTTTGTTTGGGAGCCACGTCGCACGACCGCGCAATTGTCAGTTAAAGCGATGCAGTGCCGAATCGCAAAAAGTGGCCCGGTCATTTAGCCACAAAATGGTCCGGGACTTAAGTGGTTAAGCACGTTTCCTTTGTACCTAGAACAAGCACATTATATTATGTTACATTTTTCCTGAGCAATTAACACATTCACATTTAGAATTTAGTTCATTTGAGTAAACAATACCATCCTGCTCCTTTGAAACTTCTCATTACCTTGGCTGAAAGTTAACACCAATTTGATCCTTACAAATCACTAGAAAATCGAATGAAAACAAAAATTTTCAAACAAAATTCTACGGTGTCTGGCCAACTTTGTCACAAAATTAAATTTTTATTTCTTTCCATAGTACCAAATTCTAATGAATCACAAGGAATATCAGAATCTCTCCTAAATGTTTTTTTTTCTCTGCTCAGGAAGATTTCACAGAAATAATTTTGTCAGCTTTTCTAATATGGTTATTTTAATAATGCATGTGGATTTAGCAAATATTTTGAAATGATCGTCACTCGCCATGATATGGGCTCTTGCTTTTCAGATCGCATAAAGTGAGAATGCACAGTAGGCAGCCTGCAGTCTAATATTGCTGTGAAACCAATAGGGGTCTCCAGTGTACTACAAAACCATTTGCAAAATAGCTGATTACTATACAGCTTCGATCAAGCCGAGCCATTGCTCATACAAAATAATAGCACTACACATTCATTATGAATACATGAATACATGCAAATACTCATATTTTCATAACTAGATTTTACACACACAAAACACACATACATATATGTACTGACATTGGTCAACCTGCATATCTTTATACAATGTGGGGTTCTCTGAAACATTGCACTTTTTAAGTGTAGTGTTATACTCAGTTTTCTATGTGTGTGTATAAAAAATGTAAATTGAAAATAATTAAATAAATAAATAAATAAATAAATATATGTGTGTATGTGTGTATATATATATATATATATATATATATATATATATATATATATATATATATATATATATATATATATATATATTTAATATAAATAACAATATTATTATTATTATACAGGATTTACATAATGGGGTAGATCCACGTACAACGGCGCATTAGTGCGCCGGGCGTAGCGTATCTGAGATACACTACGCCGCTGTAACTTACTTGTTTTTGTTTTGAATCCTCAACGAATTTGCGCCGTAAGTTACAGGCGGCGTAGTGTATCTCTTGCGGCGTAAGGGCGCGGAATTCAAATGGATGTAATGGGGGCGTGTTTTATGTTAATACGTTGTGACCCGACGTAAACAACGTTTTTTTTTTTAACTGCGCATGCGCCGTCCCTGGGGGTATCCCAGTGCGCATGCTCAAAATTTAACCGGAACAAGCCAATGCTTACGACGGTGACGTCATTCTACGCAAATTCCTATTCGCGAACAACTTACGCAAACGGCGTAAAAAATTCAAAATTGTACGCGGGAACGACGGCCATACTTAACATTGAGTACACCACCATATAGCAGCTTTAACTATACGCCGAACAAAAAAAAACGTCAAAAAATGCGCCGGGCTGACGTACGTTCGTGGATCGCCGTAACTAGCTAATTTGCATACTCGACACGGATTTCGACGGGAACGCCACCTAGCGGCCGCCGAAAAATTGCAGCTTAGATCCGACGAGCCCAGATGCCGTTGTATCTTGTTTTGTGGATACAAAGCAAAGATACGACGCGGGAAATTTAAAATTAACTAATCCTTTTGTGGATATGCCCCAATATATCTATCTATTTATCTATAAATATACACATGCGCACCATGGACATATTTATATTGTGCGTATATATATATATATATATATATATATATATATATATATATATATATACACACACAGTGTATATATATATATATATATATATATATATATATATATATATATATATATATATATATACACATACACACACACACACACACACTAATTCATGCACACTGCCCACTGGTCACTGATTAGAGAATAGCCTCCAATGAACTTGGAGTTAGGAAAAATGTCCCTTGCTTTGTTGTTCTAGCTAAGAGTGAGACTTGTTGTTAGCGGTAATTGATCACTGCATTGTACACATGCCAGGCAAGCTGTGCCCCTGAAGATGATAGCATTTTAAAACTAAAGTATTGCTTAATAACACTCTGTGACAATGTGCAGCGGTTGATGAGTTAGTTCTAGTGGCTTCTGAATTTTAATGATGTTGGAGATGATATTGTGTGTCCTTCAGCTTGTTAGAGTGATGCTGGAACTCCATAAATCATAATACCTGTGTATTGTAAAATCAATAGAAAAGTGCTATCTCAGCGTTAAACCTTAATAAGTTTTCCACTGCCTTAACAGCTTAAACTTTACTGAAATGCCATTGGACCTGTAGGTTAGGATCAGAGCATGCTTAATTTGTTTTATAATAGAGACTTTCTAATCTTTAATGAAGGACCGATTAGTAAAGCTTTGGTTGCCAGCCTAGTGATCAGATGCTTGAACAGCCTTTGCAATTAAACCCATGTATCTATGTCCTGCAGCAAAAAAGGCAGGCTTAAACAGTCAATAAATGTTAATCCAGTCAAAACCTGTCTGCGTCTTTGAACACTGCTTGGGAGCATTTCTGAGCCTTTTTTCCTCTTCGTTGTTTTAAATACGGGGGTCTCTAGAGACGAGTGTGCTACATACAAGACCTCCCACTGTCCCGTAATAGGGTCTAACATCCGAGCCTGGCAAAAGCCCTTCTAAATCAGTTATACTATGCACATTTGGCCTATGTCCTTAATTGTCCAAGAGAATAAAAGTCAACATTTTAATTAATTACATAACAAGCATTGGTATTCTATGACAAGGAACCAGTAAAACATGTAGCTCTAATGTAAATTATTACCTAGACATACATGTATTTTAACAGCAAATAGGTTGTGTAGATTTTACGAAGTCATAAACGTCTAGGGAAATGCATGTGTTTCTTATATGTTTAAGTTAGTACCGCTCATTAAAACTTACCTGATAATTGTCTTTCTAGTCCTGGCTCTAATGTTATGTCTATCTTAGATATTTTCCCACAGGAAATGCATGTTAAAGATTGTGATAAGGAAACACTTTGGTTAAGTGTTTTTTTTTAAAGATTAAAAATACACCTAAAACCATGCACAGCTAAAGTGTGTGTAAATGTATATACAGTAAAATCTTGATTTGAGAGTAACTTGGTTTTAGAGCGTTTTGCATGACAAGCAAAATGTTTTAATACATTTTGACTTGATATGCAAGCGATGTCTTGATATACAAGTAGCGTACATGTCACAACTGAGTATAAGGCCTCGTACACACCACCGGATCTATCCGCTGGGATTTATCCACAGATCAGTTCCAGCGGATAGATCCGGTGGTGTGTACGTCCGAGCGGATATTTTTCCGCGGATATATTTCCGGCCGATGGATTTCCAGCGGATAAAAATTTCTTAGCATGCTAAGAAATCTATGCGCTGGAATCCTGTCCAGCGGATTGATCCGGTGGTCTGTACAGACTCACCGGATCAATCCGTCCGCTCTTCTCCCTCGCATGCGTCGTAATGATTCGACGCATGCGTGGAAGTCTTTATCTTCCAGCGTCGCGCACGTCGCCGCGTCATCATCGCGGCGATGGCGCGACACGTCACCGCGGATGGATTCCGCGCGGATTTCGATCTGATGGTTAGTACAACCATCAGATCAAAATCCGCCAGAGGATCTATCCGCGGGAACGGTCCGGAGGACCGTTTCAAGCGGATAATCCTCTCGTGTGTACGGGGCCTCAAAGAGAAGAGAGGTGCCTCTAATGCCTTGTACACACGATCGGAATTTCTGATAAAAAAAAGTCAGACGGAATTTTTTCATCGGATATTCTGACCGTGTGTGGGCCCCATCTGACTTTTTTTCCCTCAGAGTTTATAAATAGAACATCGGAAATTCCCATCCTCTGTGTGGAACTCAGATGGAGAAAAAACATGCATGCTCAGAATCAATTTGACGCATGCTCGGAAGCATTGAACTTAATTTTTCTCGGCTCGTCGTAGTGTTTTACGTCACCGCATTTTGGATGGTCTGAAAGTGTGCATGCAAGACAGCTTGAATGGAATTCCGACAGAAAATTCAATCGGATTTTATCCCATCAGAAATTCCGATCGTGTGTACAGGGCATAAGTGTAGCAATATTGTATGGTTACATTTAATGAAGGTACAACATTTAGCAACTCACAAGGTTGATGATTAAAACAGGCACATCTACACCCTGTTCCAAATTATTATGCAAATTCTATTTCAGTGTCACAAAGATTAAATATTTAGGGCCAGATTCACGAACAATTACGGCGGCGTAACGTATCCCCTTTACGTTACTCCGCCGCAAGTTTTCATCGCAAGTGCTTCATTCACAAAGCACTTGCGTGTAAACTTGCGGCGGCGTAGCGTAAAGCTGCCCGGCGCAAGCCCGCCTAATTCCAATGGGGCGTGTACCATTTAAATTAGGCGCGTTCCCATGCCGAACGTTCTGCGCATGCTCCGTTAGGAAATTTCCCGCCGTGCTTTGCGTGAAATTACGGCGCCCCAACGTGTTTTTTGAACAGCGACGTGCGTTACGTCCTTTCGTATTCCCGGACGTCTTACGCAAAAAAAAATTGAAATTCGACGCGGGAACGACGGCCATACTTTAACATGGCTGGTCTAAATCTAAGCCATGAAATAGCAGGCGTAAGTTTGCGATGGGAAAAACCGACTAGCGACGACGTAAGAGAATGCGACGAAAGCGCGTACCTTCGTGGATCGCCGTAAACAGCTAATTTGCATACCCGACACGGAAAACTACGCAAACTCCACCCAGCGGTCGCCGAAGTATTGCATCCTAAGATCCGAAGGCGTACGAAGCCGTACGCCTGTCGGATCTTAGCCAAAAGCCGTCGTATCTTTGTTTGTGAATTACAAATAAAGATACGACGTGGCAAATTTGAAAGTACGCCGGAGTATCAGCGGATACTCCGGCGTACTTTTTCTGTGAATCTGGCCCTTAGTTTTTCAGTTTAACTCATGAATGGCATTGTGTCTCAGGGCTCTTTTGATTACTGAAAACAATCTCGAACACCTGTGATAATTAGATTGCCAGGTGAGCCAAACTAAAGGAAAAACTACTAAAGGAGTGTGTTCCACATTATTAAGCAGAGCACCATTTTCAAGCAATATGGGGAAGAAAAAGTACCTCTCCGCTGCCGAAAGGAGCAAAATAGTTCAATGCCTTGGACGAGGTATGAAAACATTAGATATTTCATGAAAACGTAAGCGTGATCATCGCACTATTAAGAGATTTGTGGCTGATTCAGAGCACAGATGGGTTTCGTGCAGATATAAGGCACATTGAGAAAGATTTCTCCCAGATCCATGCATCGGATCAAAAGAGCAGCTGCTAAAACACCATTACATAGCAGAAAACAGATATTTGAAGCTGCTGGTGCCCCTGGAGTCCCACGGACATCAAGGTGTAGAGTCCTCCAGAGTATTGCAACTGTGCATAAAAAAATACATGAAGACATATTTTCAAATAATCCTGTTCACTGATGAGTGCCGTGCAATCCTGGATGGTCCAGATGGATGGAGTAGTGGATGGTTGGTGGACGGCCACCCTGTTCCAACAAGGCTGCGACGTCAGCAAGATGGTGGTGGAGTCATCTTTTGGGCCGGAATCATGGGAAGAGAGCTGGTCACCCACTTTGGGTCCCTGAAGGTGTAAAGATGACCTCTGCAAAGTATGTGGAGTTCCTGACTGACCACTTCCTTCCCTGGTACAGAAGGAAGAACTATGCTTTCCGTAATAAAATAATCTTCATGCATGACAATGCACCATCTCATGCTGCAAAGAATACCTCTGCATCAATGGTTGCTATGGGGATAAAAGGATAGAAAGTCATGGTGTGGCCTCCATCCTCCTCTGACCTCAATCCTATTGAGAAGCTTTGGAACATCCTCTAGCAAAAGATCTATGAGGGTGGAAGGCAGTTTACATCCAAACAGCAGCTCTGGGAGGCTATTCTGACATCTTGCAAACAAATTCAAGCGGAAACTGTCCAAAAACTCACAAGTTCAATGGATGCAAGACTTGTGAAGCTGCTATCAAATAAGGGGTCCTATGTTAAAATGTAACGTGACCTGTTAAAATGTTTAAAACGTTAAAATGTTGTTCAACGTTTGATTCAAATAGCTTTTGATTTCAGTAAATATGCTGCAAATAC